>NC_045733.1:31651758-31657079 GCF_008692095.1 Etheostoma spectabile | reverse complement strand
TATCTGTGTGTCTGTGTGTGTCTGTTTGTGTCTGTGTGTATCTGTGTGTATCTGTGTGTATCTGTATGTGTCTGTGTGTATCTGTGTGTGTCTGTGTGTGAATCTGTGTGTATCTGTGTGTATATGTTTGTGTCTGTGTGTGTCTGTGTGTGTCTGTGTGTGTATCTGTGTGTATATGTTTGTGTCAGTGTGTATCTGTGTGTATCTGTGTGTGTCTGTGTGTGTCTGTGTGTATCTGTGTGTGTCTGTGTGTGTCTGTGTGTGTCTGTGTCTGTGTGTGTATCTGTGTGTATATGTTTGTGTCTGTGTGTATCTGTGTGTATCTCTGTGTGTCTGTGTGTGTCTGTGTGTATCTGTGTGTATCTGTGAGTATCTGTGTGTATATGTGTGTGTCTGTGTGTATCTGTGTGCATCATATCCGGGATGTTACACTGCACTGAATAAAACACACATGGGGGTTTCAGGGGGGTTTGAAAGCCCCCCCGTCCGTCCGTTGTTGTTGTGATAAACAAGTCTCTTTTGGACTCAAAAACACTGAAGTTCAACGATCTGGTTCATTTCCAAATTTGCACAGATAAGCTATGAAGCAACAAACAACATACTCCCTGGAAATGTCCATAACTTGCACTTTAAGGGGAGAGTTCTTTGTGTTTTCTTCCCGTCGAAAAAAAGAGAAGAGAGCCTGGAGCTAGAAGCTAGCTGGAGGTGGGAGGAAAAGAGTTAGCCTGGAGCTAGAAGCAAGCTAGCTGGAGGTGGGAGGAAAATCGGTTTAGCCTGGGCTAGAAGCTAGCTGGAGGGGGAGGAAAAGAGGCTGTACGACCTAGCGTGAGAAAGGCTAGCTGAGCGTGATAGAGCGGGGTGGGAGGAAAAAGAGTTTAAGCCTGGGGCTAGAAGCTAGCTAGCTGGAGGTGGGAGGAAAAGAGTTAGCCTGGATCTAGAAGCTAAGCTGGAGGGGGAGGAAAAGAGTTAGCCTGGAGTAGAAGCCTAGCTAGCTGGAGGTGGGAGGAAAAAGAGTTAGCCTGGAGATAGAAGCTAGCTAGCTGGAGGTGGGAGGAAAAGAGTTAGCTGGAGCTAGAGCTAGCTGGAGGTGGAGTGAAAAGAGTTAACTGGAGCTAGAAGCTACTGTAGCTGGGAGGTGGGAGGCTAAAAGAGATTAGCCTGAGCTAGAAGCTAATAGCTGGAGGTGGGAGGAAAAGAGTTAGCCTGAGAGTAGAAGCTAGCTGGAGGTGGGAGGAAAAGAGGTTAGCCTGGAGATCAGAAGCTAGGTATGCTGAAGGTGGGAGTGAAAGAGTTAGCCTGGCGCTAGAAGCTAGGCTACTGGAGGTGGGGAGGAAAGGAGTTAGCTGGAGCTAGAAGCTAGCTGGAGTGGGGGAAAGAGTTAAGCCTGGCAGCTAGAAGTACTAGTCCTGGAGGTGGGAGGAAAAAGAGTTAGCCTGGACACTGAAGCTAAAGCTAGCTGGAGTGGGAGGAAAAGAGGTTAGCCTGGAGCTAGACGCTAGCTAGCTGGAGGGGTGGAGGAAAGAGTTAGCATGGAGCTAAGAACTAGCTAGCGAGGTGGGGAGGAAAAGAGTTAGCCTGAGAGCTAGAAGCTAGCTAGCTGGGAGGTGGGAGGAAAAGAGTTAGCCTGGAGCTAGAAGCTAGCTAGCTGGAGGTGGGAGGAAAAGAGTTAGCCTGGAGCTAGAAGCTAGCTAGCTGGAGGTGGGAGGAAAAGAGTTAGCCTGGAGCTAGAAGCTAGCTAGCTGGAGGTGGGAGGAAAAGAGTTAGCCTGGAGCTAGAAGCTAGCTAGCTGGAGGTGGGAGGAAAAGAGTTAGCCTGGAGCTAGAAGCTAGCTAGCTGGAGGTGGGAGGAAAAGAGTTAGCCTGGAGCTAGAAGCTAGCTAGCTGGAGGTGGGAGGAAAAGAGTTAGCCTGGAGCTAGAAGCTAGCTAGCTGGAGGTGGGAGGAAAAGAGTTAGCCTGGAGCTAGAAGCTAGCTAGCTGGAGGTGGGAGGAAAAGAGTTAGCCTGGAGCTAGAAACGAAGCTAGCTAGCATACGTCTGTAACGTTAATTGTAATCTTATTGTAATCTACCAGCAGTAACCGTTAGTACCTGATGAATAACATATACCGTACATTTTACAGGGTTCAAAACTGACACAGTGGAGGTGTTATTATGTATTTTTGACCCTAAATAGCTTTGTCGCCCTTCTGGCTGTTATTTTATGGTGAATATTTTGCAAATGTTTCTTTAAAAAATGAATGATCTCAGTCCCTGAAACGCTAGTCTTTTCATTTTAAAACGGTTTTTTAAACAATCATACTTATCAAACAGATGGAATTAGAAATAAAGGCCTGCCTCTAATAGAAGCGGGCACTTCAGGTAATAAGGCCCGGCTTCATTAGGTATTACGGTAACTCTGCGGGTCTCAGGCCGCTTGGTCCATCGTCAAACCAACGTGACGTAATTCAATTTCAGTTCAATTTTATTATAGAATCAATTCATAACAAGAGTTTATCTCGAGGCCTTTACAGATAGAGCAGGTCTAGACCACACTCTATAATAATTTCAAGGTCCCAACAGTTTCTAGTAGTTCCCTCCAGAGCGAAAAAACCCAAATACGAAGAAACGGGGAGAGACCAGGCTCTTGATAGGCGGGCAATACAGTCACAGTATTGAGATACTAACGAGCAAATGCCCCCCCCCCCCCCCCCACCACCCCCCACCCCACTAAACTTGTGACTTTTTTGCATCATCCCTTTTGTTTTCACTGCTCATCCTCTGGACCCCAGCCTGAACCGAGATGTTAAGGGTATGATTCACCGAAACCATTCCAATCCAGAACCGGAAAAAAGGTCAGTTGGTGTTATCGTATTAATAATATGTTCATACAATCATATACATGTTCCTTTACTTCGATCCTATAGTAAAGTACTACTGTACTAAGAACCCAATGCAGGAAAAAAATCCCTTAAAAAAACTTCTGGTCGATCAACTAAGTGTTGAATGGACTATTCATTTTCATTATCATATATAATAGGCCTTGTATATGTTTAGGTAGTTTAATTATAATAAAAACTTCATGTTTTAGAAACTCCATGTGTTTTGCGTGTAAAAAAACGAATGTTAAAGGAACTAATGTAAATCTTGTCTTTATTGTGTTTTTTTGTTTTTTTTTGTTTAGGGAGACAATTTTAAGATCTGTTCCATGACAACAGATAGAAAAATAGCTTTTGGCTAATTCTGGTGCATTACAGCAATGTTAATTAATGTGTACCCCTGTCCCTGTCAAATAAATTAGTAAATAAAGCTGTCGGTGTTGATGTAGAGAGGTTAAAAAGGAACAGTATTTCTCCTCTGAAATGTAGCGGGGAGAAAAGACTAATTAAGTACAAGTACCTCAACATTTGACTAAGTACAAACCTAAGTAATTATACTGCTTTCACTACACCTGTCTTTGATTGAGATTCTGCCAGGAGGTCGGGGCGACTAGACTCCCACCGGACTAATGTGGATATTTTTACTTGATCATCATGATTCCTTCATGATCTAAACCCAACTGCAGGGAGAAGAGCTAAATAAATGACATCACAGCATGTGTTAAATCTGCTGCTGAGTCATACCGGCAGGTTGTTGGGTTCGGCAGGATTTCACAAAGGACAACATTATCAACTTTTGGTGCGGTGGCTGGAAAAGTGCAAAACAACATACAAATTGTGAAACCCTTTTGTGCAAAAGATTGAGACAAATTTACATTTAGAAAACAAATTAATAGACTTAATGGCCACGGCCACGGACACCAACCAGCTAACCCTCAAAAACGTGTTGTCCTCGAGTCAAAAAATAACCCGTTTCAGTTTTTTTTTTATAACATAAACTAATGAAAAAAAACATGAAAAAAAACAACCCACCAACAAACACTGAAAAAGAGCATTTTTCATCAGCTCAGAAGCGTATACACCTCCAACACAGTCACGTCTGGTTTATTTTTTGTAAAACTTAAACGGGGACACTAGACCTAGAGCTGTTCCTCATTAGGGCTGAGCCCCCCCCAAAGCGATCATGATCACACCTGCTGCTACTTTATACTCCACTCACACCACTAGACCTCAGATAGTTTCACAAGAATAAAAGTCCTAATATTTCAAGATAGAAAGTCTTAATATTTCATAATGTTGTAATGTACTTGAACTATGACAGTTTTGCTTCTTGCTTCAGCTTGTTTCTCATTCGCAACAGCTCATTAGAATCAGATAAAATGAAAACTATTGATGACATATTTTCCTTGACATCGATGTATAAAATGAGATCTCTTGCAGTCGGCAGAGCAGAGAAACAAGCTACAATGGAAGTAAGTGGATAATTGTCCAACTTTAATACGTTCATTAAAGTGCTCGTTTTGCTGCGACGGACTAGATTAATATTCTAAGAGTCGAACAACATTATGGAAAGGATTTCTAAGGAGGTCGACCTTCCTGGTCAAAGATTAGGTCCTAGACTGATCCGGAGAGCGAGCTCTGTCCTGGACTGTCCTTGACCGCCATAGAGGAAGTAGGGGAGGGAGTTATGTTATGCCAAGGCTACATCCATCATGACAAACACCACCATCCCCCCTACATACACTGTGGGGTCCTGAGGCAGCTCCTTCAGGCAGCAGACTGATACACCCACAGGTGGTAAGAATGAGAGGGTACCAGGCAGTTCCTTCTCCCGGCCCGCTGTCAGACTCTAGACAACACCTTGCTCTAACCTCTATAGTGTTGTAGTTTTCTGTTCCTGTTTTTTCTCCCTCCATCTACAACAGCACACCACTTTCTGCTTATCTTTAATTGGTATTTATATATTTTATTTACAATACTTACTTTTCAATATTTATGTCTCTCAGGTTAATATAATTTAAATTATGCTACTAGACTCTTGCTTCTTTGCTCTAATTACACATTCCAACTTAACTTAATTTTTACACGTCCACTTACCTCCAAAACTCTCAATAATTGTTTCTCTGATCATGGCAAAAACCGCGACTTTAAACTTCCTTTTGTTTGACGGCATTTTTACCTTACTCTGTCCTAAATCCATAGTTTCATTGTCTTTCTGCCCTCTTATTTCTTTCTTGCCATTGTGTATTTTTGGCTTGTTTTTGCCTTGTATTTCTGTTCCGTGCTCTACTTTGTTTGTGTGTAGTTATTGTTTTGTTTTTCTGTTTTTTTTGCTGTGTTCTGGGGCTAGCTGCTACTTGTAAACGCCAAATCAGGCGACCCTCCTAATTTCCCCGTCGTGGGATAAATAAAGTAGTATACATCTAGTCTAATCTAATCTAACAAAAAGTCCTCGAGTAATTGCGTTC
>NC_045733.1:31646100-31651733 GCF_008692095.1 Etheostoma spectabile | reverse complement strand
GGTTAAAAACAATATATAAGTATAATGGGTGTGTAGCTCGTGCTAACCACAGTGCAGGTAGCTAGCCCGACACCGCATCCATATGTATGGGAAATGAGAATTGAAAATTACCGAAGGAGGGCAGGGAGCGTTCTGAAGAAGCGCAAAGAAAAGAAAAATACTATAAAAAGTGAATTGTAATGTAAAAGAAACCAGGAATATATCAATGAAGAGATGTATGAAAGTAATAATATGAAGAAGACAAGGAAGAACAACAACAACACACGAAGAACAAACACACGCCACACAACACAACACAAGACACAACACACACACACAGAACAAAGTTTTTTTAAAGTATTTTGGAGAAAAAGGAAAATTATGGAATCTATAATGGATTGTCTGGTTAGACCATGTGACCTGCGTAAGGGGGAGCTAGTGAAGGCGTAGCTAGCGGTGAGGAAAGTGTGGGGATGTGGAGAAAGAGGTGATAAGGTGGTAATGTGGGTAATGTGTCGCTAGAAAAAGCTGAGCGGTTTGGAGGAACAAGAGAGCAAAGGGAAGAGCGAAGCGAGATATGGTGAAAGGATCATGAGTCGAATTGCCATAGTAACTCATTTAGTGGACGAAGGGGGAAAAGTAGTTCTAATGTAATGTTTATTGAAGTAATTATAAGCTTTAAAATGTTTAAAATAAAAAGAGACATTAATATTTTAGAAAAAAGAAAAAGGTGTATTTAAGCATCTGCACAGTGGACAAATAGCCTGAGAAGGAGAAGGCATTACCCGCTAGAGTCATACTGGATGGTGGCTTGAAAGAGAGAAATGAAGAGATAAATTGGAAAAAGTTGAAAAAAGGAAAAAGAGTATATACATGGAATCATAAATAAAGAGGAAAATTTGGGAAATGGGAAATATAAAAAATTTATAAGATTGAGATATGATCCTGAGTGTAGGCTTAGACACGCTTACGCTATGATGGCATGTTTGTTTTTTTTTTAGACCACTGTGAGGGTGTATTGTGGAACCAAAAGCGGGTCTCTAGCACAAAAGAGTATGAGAACCTAAACAACTGCGCACCAAAACCAACGGCGAGGTAACATCTTCCTAAAGAACATATACATGTTGAAGAGATGAGTAACATATTAATGATATCATGTTCGCGGGGGTCACGAATCTAGGAGAGTTTAGCCTGGATGGCGTGGGTAAGCTATGCTAGCTCTGTGAGTGTGGGGTGTCTGAGCTGACAGCATGATAAGTAGGCGACTGTGGGTTGTGTATGTTGTCGGAGGAAAAAAAGTCGTTTAAAAGACGTGGTAAGCAAAGAGTGAGGAAAAAAAAGAGTTAAAAAAAGAGTTAATACACCTGTGTGTCGTATGTTGTGGGTGTTGTGAGGAGGAGGCAAAAAAAAGACCCTATTTGTGTAGACTCGATTGTGTCCGTGTGTGTCCTGTTGTGTAGAGACGGGAAGATGTTCTGTCTTGTGGTTGGCTGAGAGGGTATTGTGTTGTGGGTACACGATGTGTGTGTGAAGACCGCTAGTGCGTTCTTTGTGGTGTCTGGCTTATATGTTCGGAGGGAGCCACGTGAGTTAAGGAGTTCGCCTTTGTGGTGTTGTGTGCGCTTTGCTGTGTGGTGTGTTGTGTTATGTCTCGCCTGGATGTGTAAGTGGGTGTGATGTGTAGGACGCTAGCTATTCTGGCTGTTGCTGTGTGTGGTGTTGGGTGTCTATCTGTGGTTGTTGGGCGGTGTGGCTGGGGGTCGGTGCTACAGAGTGTGTCTGTCCATTGTCTCGTGTGGGGATGGTTGGGTTTGACAAAACATCTGTGTGCTATGGTCAAATGATAGTGTGTGTGTTCGTCGGGAGAGTGACCGAGGAGGTGATAGTCCGGTGTTTGTGTAGGAAGAGTTAGATGGAGGTTTTGGGTGCGAGGCACGGAGGCGGCAAGGAAAAGACAAAAAGAGTTTGTAGATGGTGTGTGTCCCCCCCCCCCCCAGGAAAGAATGTAGAGGCTCAACAAATGATTGTGTGTGTGTGGCAATTAGCTATCTGGTGTGTGCTGGAGCTAGCACGTGCAGCTAGGCTGAGTGTTTGTGTGTGATGGAAGTACGAATCGTGTTCTGGTGGTTATATGCGAGTGAAGTATATGTGTGGTTAGCTGGTGCGCTCGAAGCTCGTAGCTGGGAGTGCGGTGGGAGGAAAAGATGGGTTAAAAAAAAGCGGGTGGGCTTGTTCAGCTGGAGGGTGGAGTGGTAGGTGGAGGGATAGACCGCTAGGTAGTTGGGGGTTCGGTTCGGGTTAGTGTGGGTGGTGTAGTGTTTGAATCTAGTCACAAAGGTGAAATAGAGGAAAATGAATTTGGAAAAGAGTTCGAGGTTCTGGGGAAAAAATGGGTGTTTCAGAAAAAAGAGTGGGGGGAGGAAAAAGAGCCCCCCATTTGGTTTGTTTGTGTGGTGTTGTTAAGAGTGGGTGTTACGCATGGAGCTTGGAGGGAGTAGACAGATAGAATTGCTTTGCTACGCTGGATTTTTTCCCTCTGGGTTTTTTTTGGATTGGTCGTCGGGATTTTTGGCGCGTGGTGGAGGATTCGAATGAGGGATTATAAGGAAATTAACAAACAATTATTTAAAAAAATAAATTTCAACCAACCAGAAAATAAAAATTAAAAAAAATTTTGAAAAAAAGGAAGAGGAAAAGAACAGGAAACGAGTTAGCCTGGAGCATGAAGTAGCTAGTGCGAGGTGGGCAGGGAAAAGTTTTATGTTAGCTGGGCAGAGCTAGAAGCTAGCTAGCTGGAGGTGGGAGGAGAAAAGAGGTAGGCGGAGCTAGAAGCTAAGCTAGCAGGAGGAAACGAGCTGACAGCTGGGGGTGGGAGGGAAAAGAGTTAGCCTGGAGTAGTAAGCAGCTACTGGACTTGGTGGTGAGGAAAGAGTTAGCTGGAGTAGACGCTAGTAGCTGGAGGGGCGAAGGAAAAGAGTTCGCCTGGAGAAGAAGTAGCTAGCTGGAGGTGGGAGGAAAAGAGGTTAGACTGGAGCTAGAAGCTAGCTAGCGGGAGGTGGGAGGAAAAGTTAGCTGGAGCTAAGAAGCTAGCTAGCTGGATTAGGTGTTGGAGGCGGAAACAGAGTTGTCTCTGGAGCCGAAGAACAGCTAGCTGGAGGTGGGAGGAAAAGAGTTGAAGCCTGGAGCTAGAAAACGAAGACTGGCAGACTACGTCTGTAACGTTAATGTAATCTTATTGTAATTACCATGCAGTACGTTAGACCTGATTAATATAGCACTCATAGGTAATCGGTACTTTATATACAGGTTCAAACTGACACAGTGGAGGGTGTTCGTTGATTATTTTTGACCCAAATAGCGTTGTCGCCACTTCTGTGTGTTATTTATGTTGATATTTTGCAAATTGTTCTTTAAAAAATGAACTGATCTCAGTCACTGAACGATACGTCTTTCCATTTAAAACGGTGGTTATTTAACAAGCCAGATATTATCAAAAGATGGAATAGAATAAAGGCTGCCTCTAATAGAAGCGGGCACTTCAGGTAAATAAAGCGGCCGGCTTCTATTAGAGTATTATGGTAACTCTGCGGGTCTCAGGCCGGCTTTGGTCCATCAGTCAAACCAACGTGACGTAATTCAATTCACGTTCAATTTTATTATAGATCATCATAACAGAGTTATCTCGGCCCTTAAAGATAGGCAGGTCTTAGACCACACTACTATAATTACAAGAATGCGTCCAACAGTTCTAGTAGTTCCCTCCAGACGCGAGGAAAAAATGCCAAATAAGAAGAAACGGGGACGAGACCCAGGCTCTTTGATTTAGGCGGCCGCAATACAACCAGTCCAGTAGAGATAGTATAATACTGAGCAAGGCCCCCACCCCAACCCCAACTCCCCACCCCCCCACTGAACCCCATCTGTGACTTTCTGCCCACCCCTCATACCCTCTTTTGTTTCTGCTTAATACATCGGGACCGCATTTCTCTTCCTTCTGGGGGGGGGATCCTCTACCTCGATGTTAAGGGTGATTCACCGAAACCAGTTTCCACCAGATCTACCTTGTGAAAAAATAATATAAAAAAAAATTACTTTACAAAAAAAAAATTAAAATAAACAAAAAAAAACGAAAACAAAAAAATAAAAAAAAAAACAAGTACAAGAAAAAAAAAGAAAAAAAAAAAAAATAAAAAAGTAAAAAGAAAAAAAAAAAGGTAAGTCAAAAAAAAAAAACACATATTAAAAAACAACTAAAAAAAATATAAACATAATAAAAAATTTTAAAATACCAAAAAAAAAAACTTAAAAATTTTTAAAAAAAAAAAGGTCCTTCGTGAGTCCTTGATTTTCTTTTCTTAGTTTGTGTTAAAAAAAAAAAAAAAAAAAAAGAAAAGGTCATTTTCGTTTCAGTCTTGGTGGGCCTCAGTATTTAAATTGTTCATACACTACATATACATGTTTCTTTCCTTTTAATTCATTGACTATAGAAAAGGTATACGTACTAATGAAACACAGCTGCAGGAAAAAAAAAGCCTTTGATAGAAAAAACTTTCTGTCGATCAAATCTAAGTGTCTGAAATGGGACTGGATCTCTCTCATTCATTATCTCATAATAATATTTTAGACTTTTGTATTTAATTGGTATGTAGGTAAAGTTTTTATAACATTTAAAATCTTCATGTTTTTATGAAACTCACTGTGTTTTGCGTTGTTTGGTAAAACAAACCCATTAGGAATTATCTTTTTTTTTTTCCTTTTTTTTCTATAAAAAACAGGGGACAATGTGTAACGAACTAACGTATATTCTTGTGACGGTGAGTTTTTTTTTCTTTTTTTTAGTGGAGACAATTTTAAGATCTGTTTTCCATTAGACAACAGATGAAAAATGCTTTTGGCTCATTCTGGTGCATTTACAGCAATGTTAATTAATGTACACTGTCCCTGTCAAATAAATTAGTAAATAAAGCTGTCGGTTGAATGTAGAGGAGTTAAAAAGGAACAGTATTTCTCTCTGAAATGTAGCGGGAAAAGACATAAGTTAAGTACAAGTACCTCAACATTTGGACTTAAGTACAGTACCTAAGTAAATGTACATTAGCTTCACTACACATGTCTTTGATTAGAGATTTCTGCAGAGGTCGGGGCGACTAGACTCCCACCGGACTAATGTGGATATTTTTACTTGATCATCATGATTCCTTCATGATCGGAAACCCAACTGCAGGGAGAAGAGCTAAATAAATGACATCACAGCATGTGTTAAATCCTGCTGCTGAGTCAATACCCGGCAGGTTGTTGGGTTCGGCAGGATTTCACAAAGGACAACATATCACTTTTGGTGCGGTGGCTGGAAAAGTGCAAAACAACATTACAAATTGTGAAACCCTTTTGCAAAGATTGAGACAAATTTACATTTTAGAAAACAAATTAATAAGACTATAATGGCCACGGCCACGGACACACAACCAGCTTAACCCTCGTGTTGTCCTCGGGTCAAAAAATTAACCCGTTTTCAGTTTTTTTTTACATTAAAAATATGAAAAAAAACATAAAAAAACCCCACCAAAAACATGAAAAAGAGCATTTTCAGCTCAGAAGCGTATACACCTCCAAAACACGTCATGGTTTTATTTTTGTAAAACTTAAAACGGGGA
>NC_045733.1:31645953-31646090 GCF_008692095.1 Etheostoma spectabile | reverse complement strand
ACCTAGAGCTGTTCTCATTAGGGGCTGAGCCCCCCCCCAAAGGTCTGATCATCACCCCTGCTGCTACTTTATACTCCACTCCACTAGACCTCAGATAGTTTCAAGATAGAAAGTCCTAATATTTCAAGATAGAAAGT
>NC_045733.1:31645678-31645943 GCF_008692095.1 Etheostoma spectabile | reverse complement strand
CATAATGTTGTAATGTACTGAACTACTGACAGCTTTTGCTTCATTGCTTCAGGCTTGTTTCTGCAACAGCTCATTGAGAATCAGATACAATGAAAACTATTGATGACATATTTTCCTTTGACATCGATGTATAAAATGAGATCTCTGCAGTCGGCAGCAGAGAAACAAGCTACAATGGAAGTTAATGGGATAATTGTCCAACTTTACGTTCATTAAAGTGCTCGTTTTGCTGCTGACGGACTCAGATTAATATTCTAAGAGTCTG
>NC_045733.1:31645594-31645668 GCF_008692095.1 Etheostoma spectabile | reverse complement strand
GGAAAGGATTTCTAAGGAGGTCGACCTTCCTGTCAAAGATTAAGGTCCTTAGACTGATCCGGAGAGCGAGCTCT
>NC_045733.1:31644922-31645584 GCF_008692095.1 Etheostoma spectabile | reverse complement strand
GCTAGCTACCGTCTGTAACGTTAATTGTAATCTTATTGTAATCTACCAGCAGTACCGTAGTACCTGTATTAATAACATATACCTGGTACATTTACAGGGTTCAAACTGACACAGTGGAGGTGTTTGATTATTTTTGACCCAAATAGCTTTGTCGCCCTTCTGGCTGTTATTTTATGGTGATATTTTTGCAAATGTTTCTTTAAAAAATGAATGATCTCAGTCCACTGAAACGCTACGTCTTTTCATTTAAAACGGTTTATTTAAAACAATCATACTTATCCAACAGATGGAATTAGAAATAAAGGCCTGCCTCTAATAGAAGCCGGGCACCTTCAGGTAAATAAAGGCCCCGGCTTCTATTAGAGTATTTACGGTAATCTGCGGGTCTCAAGGCCGGCTTTGGTCCATCGTCACACCAACGTGACGTAATTCAATTCAGTTCAATTTTATTTATAGTATCAATTCATAACAAGAGTTATCTCGAGGCCCTTTACAGATAGAGCAGGTCTAGACCACACTCTATAATTTACAAGGTCCCAACAGTTCTAGTAGTTCCCTCCAGAGCGAGGAAAAACTCCAAATACGAAGAAACGTGGGAGAGACCCAGGCTCTTGATAGGCGGGCAATAACAGTCACAGTATGAGATATAATACGAGAAATGC
>NC_045733.1:31642913-31643079 GCF_008692095.1 Etheostoma spectabile | reverse complement strand
TGCGTTCTCTAAACCCACCAGACTCCATGTAAATAATCAGTGATTTTAGCATCGTAAACCTCTCTGAGCTCTGAGCAGCGCTGGCTGTCTGGAGCGACTATCGGCTACGGTTGGTCGGTGTTTTCTTTCTTTCGTTTTTTCAATTTCGGGTCTGTCAGTCACAGTG
>NC_045733.1:31642570-31642903 GCF_008692095.1 Etheostoma spectabile | reverse complement strand
ACAGATCCAGCCGGGGACAGGTCGCCAAAACCGGGGACTGTCCCCAGAAACCGGGGACGTCTGGTCACCCTAAGATTAATCCTCGCAATACCCCGTCTGCATGCTACTCCCCCCGCTACGTTCTACACACGCTGATGGGTGCGTTTTTCGTTGCATCAGACGCGGACAGCCACCGCCCAAACGTCCGTGTTTTACGCCTTCGGAGTGAGAACGGGTTGGGATTGTGACCCAAAAACACCATTTTAGATTAGATTAGATTCAACTTTATTGTCATTACACAGGTGCAAGGCAGCGAAATGCAGTTCAGGTCTAACCAGAAGTGCAATAGCAGCA
>NC_045733.1:31642440-31642560 GCF_008692095.1 Etheostoma spectabile | reverse complement strand
ATACACTGGTTCCATAAGTGCAGGACATGGCTATGTACTGACTAAATATAGAAATTAATACTATTATAAACAGAATTCTACAGATAGATTCGTCCTATGAATATAATATATAGATAACTA
>NC_045733.1:31639944-31642430 GCF_008692095.1 Etheostoma spectabile | reverse complement strand
GAGCAAGATTTACAGCTGGATATGTACTGAACATAACATACAGGTGGATGTTATTTATTATTTACACAAGCACCAATGCTTTGACCACCAAAGATTGAATACATCCATATGTAGATTGTTGTCAATAAACTGAACATGGTAAAACATACGTCAGCGAGTAGTAAAGCCTGAGACTGGCCGGGGTGGAGGATCGGTCCAACGGGACTTTGACCCTGGAGACGGGGGTTCCTGTTCTCGTGTCACTCCTCCGAGCTGGTTGGAAAGGTCCTTCAAGAAGGTACGTTTAGTAAGTACAGAAATAACAAAAGAAAGATGGAAGGATGGAAAGATGATAAAGAGATAGAGAACAGAGAGACAGACAGAATGATAGATAGACAGACAGACAGACAGATAGATAGATAGATAGATAGATAGACAGGCAGATAGATAGATAGATAGATAGATAGATAGATATATAAGATAGACAGATAGAATGTGATGAATGATAGATTAGATAGATCGATAGATATAGATAGATAGCAGTACAGATTGATAGAATATAGATAGATAGATTAGATAGACAGCATACAGACAGACAGACAGTGATAGATAGATAGTAGATAGATATAGATAGATAAGATAGATAGATAGATAGATAGAGAGATAGTATAGAATGAGAGATATATAGATAGATAGATAGATAGATAGATGATAGATAATGTAGAAATGATGATAGACTAGATAGATAGATATATAGATAGAATGATATAGATAGATAGATAGATAGAGATAGATTAGATAGATAGATAGATATAGAATGATAGATAGATAGTAGTAATAGTAGATAGATAGATAGATAGATAAGATAGATAGATAGATAGAATGATAGATAGATAGTAGATTGATAGATGATAGATATAGATAGATAGAGATAGTAGAATAGATGATAGATAGAATAGTAGATAGATGATAGATATGATAGATATGATAGATAGATGATAGGATAGATGTGATAGATAGATAGCAATAGATATAGATAGATAGTAGATGATAGATAGAATATAGATGATAGATATATAGATAGATAGATATATGATGATAGATTGATAGATCTAGATAGAATGATAGATAGATAGATAGATGATAGATAGATAGATATAGATAGAATAGATAGAAGGATAGATAGATAAGATAGATGGATAGATAGATAGATAGATAGATATATAGATCGATATAGATGATAGATGATAGATAGATAGACAGATAGATAAATGATAGATAGATAGTTAAGATACAGATAGATAGAAGGATAGATAGATGATAGATAGATATAGATAGATAGAATGAGATAGATAGATAGAATGATAGATATATATGATAGATCATAGATAGATAGATAGATAGAATAGATAGATAGATGATAGATAGATAGAAGATAGATAGATGATAATAGATAGTAGATAGATAGATAGACGATAGATAGAATGATAGATATATCGATAGATAGATAGATAGATAGATAGATAGATAGATGATGATAGATAGATTATAGATAGATACAGATTATAGATAGATAGATAGACAGATAAGATAGATATGATAGATAGATAGATGATAGATAGACGACAGACAGACAGACAGACAGACAGACAGACTAGATAGAATAGATAGATAGTATAGATAGAATGATAGAATGATAGATAGATAGATAGATGATGATAGAATGGATAGAATGATAGATAGATAGATAGATAGATAGATAGATAGATAGATAGATAGATAGACAGATAGATAGAATATAGATAGAATAGATGAGATAGATAGACAGACAGACAGACAGACAGAAGACAGCCATAATTATAGTAGATAGATAGATAGATAATGATAGAATGACTAGATATCTAGATAGATAGATAGACAGATAGATAGAATGATAGATAGATAGATAGATAGATAGATAGAATGATAGAATGATAGATAGACAGACAGATAGATAGATAGATAGAATGATAGAATGATAGATGGATAGACAGACAGACAGATTGTTGGTTCATTTCCCCCACTGAGGTGCATTTTCCAGGTGGGACTGGGATCAGTGTGTTTCCTGTGTACCGTTGCTAAGTATAACACACCGTTGCCCTGCAAAGCAGTGCTTTAACAACACTTTGTTTTCAGCTTCCCTCGGGTCGAACATCTTCACCGTAGGGAACCCTTGATGACATCACAGCTGACGACGTCTAGACAGTAATCAGCTGAGGGGATGAAAACAGAAACGAAAGTGAGTCACAAAAGGTCGAGTCGAGTCACAGCCAGCACACTGCCAGTGATTGTATCAAAACATCTGACATGATTTCTATGAGAAAGTCATGTTTTCTCTGAAAAAAGCTGGGAAAGTGGGCGTTAAAAGGTGAAGATTTGGGGCAAAGTTTTCACCCAGAGACAAAAGGTAAACAATGGCAGAACAACACACAACCACACACACACACACACACACACACACACACACA
>NC_045733.1:31637078-31639934 GCF_008692095.1 Etheostoma spectabile | reverse complement strand
CACACACACACACACACACACACACACACACACACACGGTGCAACAGTGCGACCGTTTCCTTTCACTCCCTAAAAGAAGCATGTGTGTTTTTCCTTCCCCCAGCGAGCCAAGTCTGAGCAGTTTAACGATGTGTGACGTAATCCTGTGTTTCCCTCCCAGATAACGACTTTCTCACCAGTTATCAGCTGACTTCGATCCAGAGGCCGTAAAAAACAACACGAGTGAGTCACAAACACGTCACAGAGCTTCCCGTGATGTAACACAACATGACATACAGGTTGCACTGAGTATTTCAGTTTATTTTCACATTAGTATTACCATAAAAGTTGGAGTTAGAGATACATAATGCAAAGGTAAATCGATTGTTTGTCACTTACTAAATCAATCGGCAACTATTTTGATGAATCGGTTTGAGTCATTTTTATTACTGTAAGTAAAAAAGTTCTAAGTTCTCTGATTCCAGCGTGTTAAATGTGAATATTTTCTAGTTTCTTCTCTCCTCTGTGACAGTAAACTGCTTATCTTTGAGTTGGGGACAAAACGAGACATTTGAGGACGTCATCTTGGGCTTTTTGGGGAAAAACTGATCCACGTTTTGAACCATTTTCTGACATTTATAGACCCCACAACTTGTCAATTAATCACGAAATTGTCAAAAGTGGATGTGTTTGGTGTAGTGCATTGACAGTGGTCCTGAGTCAATGAGTGGACATCAATAACCGGTTTATGAGGCTCCTCCTGGCTCTGATCATCGGGGTTTTGTGCCAGGGTCTGAAGTAATATTAAGACTTTTTAAGACCCAAATCAACAGCTGACTTCTTACCCTCAGTGTCCGGTTCAATTCTGGTCCATAACCCAGTGCCACTGTCTCTACAGCACCTGTTCACTGGTTCCACTCATTGTTTCACTCATTTAGTATTTACTCATCATTATTCTCATTCTCATATCTCACTTATTATTTACTATTTAGTCATCATTCTCATTCTCATATCTCACTTACTTGTTATTTATTCATCAGTCTCATTCCCTATTCCAGAGCTGTTCATAATGTTCATATTGTTCATATTGTAACATAACAACATAATACTACTTATCCCAGTATCCTTTGCACTTTGCTTCACATTTAAATAGTTTTTATTGCACTCGTCATTGCACCCATGCCTCTAGGTACCCCATGCTAGTAACGGGTTGGACCCCCTTTTGCCTTCAGAACTGCCTCAATTCTTCGTGGCATAGATTCAACAAGGTGCTGGAAGCATTCCTCAGGGAGTTTGGTCCATATTGCTGATGGCATCACACGTTTGCCGCAGATTTGTCGGCTGCACATCCTGATTCGAATCTCCCGTTCCACCACATCCCAAAGATGCTCTATTGGATTGAGATCTGGTGACTGTGAGGCCATTTGAGTACAGCGAACTCATTGTCATGTTCAAGAAACCAGTCTGTGATTTCCAGCTTTATGACATGGCGCATTATCCTGCTGAAAGTAGCCATCAGAAGTTGGGTACATTATGGTCATAAAGGATGGACAGGTCAGCAACAATACTCAGTAGGCTGTGGCGTTGCAACGATGCTCATTGGTACCAAGGGGCCCAAAGAGTGCAAGAAAATATTCCCCACCATGACACCACCACCACAGCCTGAACCGTTGATACAAGGCAGGATGGTCCATGCTTTCATGTTGTAGACGCCGAATTCTGACCCTACCACCGACTGTCGCAGCAGAAATCGAGACTCATCAGACCAGGCAACGTTTTTTCCAATCTCTATTGTCCAATTTCGATGAGCTTGTGCAAATTGTAGTCTCAGTTTCCTGTTCTTAGCTGAAAGGAGTGGCGCCCGATGTGGTCTTCTGCTGCTGTACCCATCTGCCTCAAAGTTGGACGTACTGTGCGTTCAGAGATGCTCTTCTGCCCACCTTGGTTGTAACGGGTGTTATTTGAGTCACTGTTGCCCTTCTATCAGCTCGAACACAGTCTGGCCATTCTCCTCTGACCTCTGGCATCAACAAGGCATTTCCGCCCACAGAACTGCCGCTCACTGGATGTTTTTTCTTTTTCGGACCATTCTCTGTAAACCCTAGAGATGGTTGTGCGTAAAATCCCAGTAGATTACAGTTTCGAAATACTCAGACCAGCCCTTCTGGCACCCAACAATCATGCCCGTTCAAAGTCACTCAAATCACCTTTCTTCCCCATACTGATGCTCGTGTTTGAACTGCAGGAGATTCTCTTGACCATGTCTACATGCTAAATGCACGAGTTGCCGCCATGTGATTGGCTGCTTAGAAATAAGTGTTAACGAGCAGTTGGACAGGTGTACCTAATAAAGTGGCCGTGAGTGTATATATATATATCTATATATATATAATATAATATATATTAATAATATAAGTATATATTATATATAAATATTATATATATATATATATATTAGTGTGTATATATTGTTTGGTTGTTTTATATGTGTAGGCATATTGTGAGCAACGATGTTCCAAAGTAAAATTGTATGTGTCCTCATACCTGGCAGATAAAGTTGACTCTGACTCTGATTCTGGTTACCCTAAAACCCAAAAAGCTGACTCCCCAGTGGCCCGTTTCTCTGAAAATTAACACTGGAGTTAGAGTTCAGTGAGTAATAATCTCGCATTGCCAGACCTACCTCCACAGCCCTGTGGAGTAAGGTCTGGCTACACCACAGATGCATTCTGGGATAGGAGAAAACCTGGGAACACCAAAGACCCTCTCTAAATACAGAGGGTAACGAGGTAACAGGAGCAGGTGACACGAGGGCTGGGAAACAGGTGGAAAACACAGGAAGTACAACTAGACACAACAAAACAGAAAACCCAGACT
>NC_045733.1:31635745-31637068 GCF_008692095.1 Etheostoma spectabile | reverse complement strand
AAATAAAACAGGAAACAGAACAGACACAAGACAGGAACTACGACTAGACAAGTGACAGCGGTTTGGTATTTTGCAAACCATTTCTCTTGTCTCTGGAAGCTGCCAGAATGTAATCAGATTACTGTTAGTATCAGATATCAGTATCAGTACCTAGTTCAGCCTGTCTCTCTCTCTGGGTCATGGTTTGGTATTTTATTATGTATTACGTCCTTGTGATTGTGTTATCTTTTGGTCTTGTGGTTTCTGTCTTGTGGTCTGTATGTTCTGTTCCCTGTTTTATTTTTACAGTCTGGTTTCCTGCGCTGTCTTGTCTTTAGTTTTACTTCCTGTTTTCCCATTCCTGTGATTACCTGATGTCTTCCACCTGTCTCCCAGCGCTTGTGCACCTGCCTCTTGTTACCTCGTTACCCTCTGTGTTTAGTCTTGTGTTCCCCGTCTCTGTTATCAGATCATTGTATTGTGCTTTTGTGTGTCAGGCCTCCTTTGTGTACATTGCTCCCATGTGTCTTGTGTCTCTGGATTTCCTCACCTGCTACTCACTCGTTAGTCTCTTTTTGTTTATTTGGACTCACTCACCAGCTGCTTTCTTGTGTCAAAGACTCTTTTACCCTTGTGTTGTCTTCCTGTCGACAGTGCAACTTTTTGTTTTTCTGAAATTACATATATTTATGATTCAAAGTTGTTTTTTTTGGTTGTCTTTTTTTTTAAACGTATGTTGCTCTTCCCCCCCCTGATGTTATTGCCACTTTTTTTTCTGCGCCTTTAAACATTTCTGTGGGGTTTTTCCCCACGTTTTTTAAGCCTTTGCAGACATTTTTGTCACTTTTTTAAACGATTTATTTTCTTTCATACATCTTTTTTTTTTGACCGCTATAAAATTCAGTAAAACATCAAAATTTAAAGAAAGTAGTGGGCTGTTCAGTTATTACTGTGAGGAGCGTTGTGTGGAACAATCAGTGTTATTTTCGCAAAATTTGATTGAAAGAAACCCACTTCTCTGATAAAGACTTTTTTTTATTTTTAAATACAAGGACAATACAAGGGTCAAGTCTGTATTTGGATTTTGCTCACCAGACCTTAGCTGACCTGTTTGTCAGACTTTTTAAGTTCACGTTAAATTATTATTATTCATCCTGCTGCAATTTCCTTGTTTTCCTGCATTTGGGGTCTTAACCTCACGAAACCTGACAGCTTCCACTAATTTCCCCCACTGTTTTTAACAATACAAGGGAGCAAACCCGGACTATGACATGAAACAGGAAACAGAATATACAGAATATAGAGACACTAACAAGAGACCACAAGACAGAAACCACAACTAGA
>NC_045733.1:31635460-31635735 GCF_008692095.1 Etheostoma spectabile | reverse complement strand
GACAAGGGAGCAACCAAGGACTAAAAAATGAACAAGACCAAAAAATAACACAATCACAAGGACGACGTATGTAATAAAATACCAAACCATAACAGAATTAGGTGATGATTTATTCTTTATTCATCATAAAACAGGCAAAACAAACCGGGTCAATGTTTAATATGGTTGAAAATAACAATATTTGGCTGTCATTTGTAATGTAGGCCTACTGTGGAAGTACGAGGTCTTTTATTTTGGAGGATATTTTTTTTTTTTAGCTTTTCTGTGAGTTTGTG
>NC_045733.1:31633044-31635450 GCF_008692095.1 Etheostoma spectabile | reverse complement strand
TTTTGGTTATCCCTTGTTTGGTATTCGGGTGAAATTGACCCATTTTAATTTTTTACTAGAAGAGAAATGGAACAAGTTACATTTTTTCCTCCTGAAATCAACGGCCTTTCCTGAATTTCTGTGATTAACATGTATTCCTGACTCAATATAGAGAATAATTCTGGATATGACCATATTAATGATCACATAGCGGATTTTTAACATGCATTATAACCTTATGACAAAAAACGAACCCCACTTCCATTTTTAATTGTGTGCTAGTAGAGACTGATTACATTCCCTAAACACATATGTTATCTCAGCTGTTGGACATTAAGATGAAGACAATATTTGGTAATAGATTATGAAGTAAAATTTTATTTCAGAATTGTTTTTTTTTAAAAACCCCGAATCAGTCCCGGGTCAGTTTGACCCGAGGGACACGAGAGGGTCAAAGTGAAGACAACACAAGGGTTAAGTGATCCTTGGTCTGAGGAAGTTTGGGAAACACTACACTAGGAGAAGTATGAACCTGATAACTTCTGGTTGAAGCAAGACAAAGAGTAACTAAGAACCTCTTGTAAATGTGTTTTGGGAAGTAAACTCTCTGCAGGGACGTTTTGAGAAAATGGAAATAATAAGTTGTCGTTTTGGGAAACAGGGAAGTCTACTCGGGTGGATATCCCAAATCGTTCATATCATATCCATTCACATGCCTGTGTAGAGATAGCATTGTGGATTTAAGCACAGTCATGGACAAGGAAATGGATACGAGGCAGCAAAAGTCCTCCATAAACACTATTGTTGTTGTTTTTCATCTTGAGAAGGTTCCACACTGGTTTCCCATTAACTTTCATATTGTCCTCGGGTCTAATTGACCCGTGTTCCTATATCAATGTTCTTTTTAATTCCCCAAAATAACATGATTGATTCCACCTAACGCTCTTTGCCAAGTACACATCTCTACTTTCATTAATTTTGGGTCTTATTCAATTTTATAGCATTTGAAAAACAAATGGAAGTGTTTTGAAATAGTATTGAGTAAAAGTTGACATATTCCAGTCTGTGATTATCCATCAACATCCATTCCTTTAATTTTAGTCTCAATAATTCCTAATTTCTGCTTTTCTAACTCAAACATTAGGTATAATTTCCTGTAAATGAGGTTTATTGAACAGAAATTGCAAAAATAACTGTAAAGCTAAAGTTAATAAGTTAGTGTCACGTAGTTTTAAAGGTCAAATAAAGTGACAAACATAGAAAAAAGCGTCAAAAGTGTTAAAAACATCAACAATTCAATTCTGACGGGAAGACAACACAAGGGTTAAGACAAACTTGCATGTTACTATTAAAAGGAACAGCTGTTACTGTATTCGTCAACGGATGTTGCGTAATCTACGGAGAGGAAGCTCTGCCAGCCCTGTGGGCTCATTCTGTGTCTAAATACAGCCGACGCACATTTATACTGCAGAGGAAGAGGGAAGTGCGTGACGTTGCATCAGCCCACTATCAGGATGGATGTTTGACATTAACACCTTAAAGGAAAGTTTGCAGGCCACAGTCCAGGTAATTGTTTGGGTAAATCCTTCCATTAGGTAAAAACTATCGTCATCCTCTGGCATAAAGAGGACATTTAGACAGAGGTGGGTAGAGTAGCCAAAAATTGTACTCAAGTAAAAGTACTGTTAACTTCAGAATAATAGACTCAAGTGAAAGTACTGTTACTCAGAATAATAGGACTCAAGTAAAAGTACTGTTACTTCAGAATAATGACTCAAGTAAAAGTACTGTTACTTCCGAAAAGATGATCAAGTAAACGTACTGTTACTTCAGTAATGAATAGGACTCACAGTAAAAAGTAAAAGTAAGTAGTCCAAATATACTTGAGTAAGCAGTAAAAAAGTGCTGATGAAAAAAAACTACTCAAGGTAGTGAGTAAGGTGGTAACGTCGAT
Source organism: Etheostoma spectabile (assembly GCF_008692095.1). Classification (NCBI taxonomy): domain Eukaryota; kingdom Metazoa; phylum Chordata; class Actinopteri; order Perciformes; family Percidae; genus Etheostoma; species Etheostoma spectabile. The sequence goes on along the minus strand of NC_045733.1, from coordinate 31,633,517 downwards.
TTATTTCTTAAAACGAGCATCAATCAGACCGACCAAAAATACAAAAATCATATTTAGGCACAATTATGTTCATCAATCAATAAAATAAATTAAAATTAATATTATTACAAAATAGCTTATTGAGAGACATTGACAATCAAAATAGGATGGATAATACATGTGGAAAAACATACTGTATGTATGTAGATAGATATATCTAGATATATAATATATAGATATCTACTATATATGTGTAACAATAAAAGACAAAGATCCACCCTAGCACAGCAGAGAACTAAACACCGCTACGTCTCTCAGGTTAGATGTTGAGTTGTTGAACGCTCACGTGTCCGTTTGTTTTGGTCGACACCGAACACGCCGCACAGTGTAGCTGCTGTTTTGCACTTTTCCTAAAAGGTAACCATGCTTTCACTATGGGGGGGGGTCCTCCTGGTTTGCGTTGCCTTGGCGACGTTTTGCTTCTGACGTCTTTG
>NC_045733.1:31632707-31632829 GCF_008692095.1 Etheostoma spectabile | reverse complement strand
ATCGGAGTAAGAGTACAGCTTCTTCTTCACTAATCTACTCAAGTAAAAGTAAAAGTATGTTGATTATTATGTTGACGTATGATTTAAAACTACTCCTAGAAGTACAATTTTTTCAAAAACTT
>NC_045733.1:31630415-31632697 GCF_008692095.1 Etheostoma spectabile | reverse complement strand
ATGTAACGGAGTAAATGTAACTCGTTACTACCCACCTCTGCCTTTAGATGTTTTTATTTACACATTATTTACATAATTGTATTTGTTTTGTGTGTGTGAGGTGGAGATTTGTGGCTGCAAACTTCATTCTGGAGGAGGAGATGCCTGTGACGTTGCATCAGACCACTATCATGATTGATGTTTGACATTAACACCTTAAAGGAAAGTTTGCAGGCCACAGTCCAGATAATGTTTGGGTAAACCCTTCCATAAAGTAAAAGCCCTCTTCATCCTCAGACATTTAGATGCTTTTACTTACACATAATTTACATAATTGTATTTGTTTGTTTGACTGAACTTAGCACCAGACGTCCTTCGAAGAGACGGAGGTGTGTTGCTGCAAACTTTCTGATTGGTTTTCAATTTTAGGGTCAGTATAAATACAGACACTTCCTCCACTGTGGATGATACCTGGAGGGAAGTATCACTGGGAACGTCGCCAAAAGTCCTGTGTGGAATTTGGAAAGTCTTGAAAGCATCGGGCAGTGTTACTCTTTGACTTGTGTTTACATCAGTGCCAACAGTGCATAAAGATGCATTTCAAAATGGCCAAGTATGAGAACACTTAAAAGGAATTTGACTCTGGGTTTTCCATTGCTCTGAATGTGCTGACACACAAATAGACTTCGCACCAAGAACAAGGAACACAAAGAGGAACAAAGGTAAAACATAAACAATGACGACATAGAGAAATAACCCTGAGGGTTTGCAAAAGGAACCCAGCGAACAAATAACAATAAAGGCTGTGCATGCTTGACACTATTGTACAAATGAACATTAGTCATCATCCTTTTTTATCTGGGTTTGGGTCACGTGAGCAGCAGCTCCAGCAGGGGACCCCAAACTTCCCTTTCCCGAGCCACATTAACCAGCTGGGGGATGCCGAGGTGTTCCCAGGTCACGGTGGAGATCTAATCTGGCCAGGACAGGCTGTTGTCATCAGCTACTTCTACATCAAGCAACAGTACCAATTGTTTACATATACATCCGCAATACCGTACTTTAACTGTAATATGCAATCACTTTCCACTGCACTTTAATTCGGATAGCTTCTGCCCAAACTTTATTTGCACTACCTTTAAATCCATTGTCATACTGCTCATTTTAGCCTAACTTATTATATATATATATATATATATATATATAGCTAGATACATATATAGGTTAGCTATAATCTCTACAAATTCTGTGTATTAATAATAGCCGTCTGTAAATACTCATGAGCACATATTCCTACCTGTAAATCTTGTCACATAATTGTGTTTAGATATTGATGTCAGAGGACAATCTATCTGTAAAAGCTTTCTGTTTAAATAGTAAATTCATCTCTATGTTATATTAGTACATATCACATGTTCCCTGTACAATGGAAACCCTGTATATCCTGCACTTGCTGCTATTGCACTTCTGGTTAGACCTAAACTGCATTTCGTTGCCTTGTACCTTTACATGTGTAATGACAATAAAGTTGAATCAAAAAAAAAAAGAAAGTTAAGCATTGTAATAATTCTACCTATTTATTACTTTATGCACTCGGTTGACTGCTGCTGTGTAAGAAGACTGTGGACCGCTTAGGGAGGAGGTCGGGGTGGATGTTTGAGTCATAAAACACAGAGCCTTCAACAGGGGACCAGAGGTCACTTCCTGGGAAAAACAAAAGACTTTCACCCAGAAAGTATGTGTTTGATCCTCAGGAGTGTTGATCCAAATCATGAAAACAAAACTTTAAAATCTCTTAGGGCCCTGACACACCAACCAGATGGCTGGTGGTTGTGTCCTCAAGTGGGCCACGAAAGGTACCCTGGAGCACACCCAAGCGTCAGCTGATTGGACGAACGCGTCACATGGGTCCGGGTTCTCCGGAAATTCAACGCCAGACTGCCATGGCGGCTCGTTCAGAATACAACCTCATATTTTACTAAAATAGTTCACTGAAACGTGTTTGTGAAAACATTTGAACCCTGGTGTTGTCTTCACTTTGACCCTCTCGTATCCCTCGGGTCAAACTGACCCGAGGGACTTATTTGGGGTTTTAAAAACAATTCTGAAATAAAATGTTACCTAATTTATTAACAAATATTGTCTTTATTTCACTTTCAAACAGCTGAGATAACATATGTGTTTAGGGAATGCATCAGTCTCTACTAGCACACAATTAAAAATGCAAGTGGGGTTCGTTTTTTGTCATAAGGTTATAATTCATGTTAAAAATCAGTGTCATATCCAGAATAATGTTCTGAATA
>NC_045733.1:31628875-31630405 GCF_008692095.1 Etheostoma spectabile | reverse complement strand
GTCAGGAATACATGTTTATCACAGGAAATAAGGAAAGGCCGTTGATTTTCAGGTAAAAAAAATGTGTATTTGTACCATTTTTCTTCTTGTAAAAATTTGAAATGGGTCAATTTGACCTGAATACCAAACAAGGGATAAGGAGGAACAGGCCGTGCAGCTGCTGAATCAAAGGTCAGTTTAAAAGATTTTTGGCAGATTTTGAGAGACTCTAGTCACGCTCGTCCAACTCCTCATTTCCGGGTTAGCCCTCCACCAATCAGATTGGTCATTTGAGTCCGACTGCCGGCAGTGACTACCTTCCGACCGAGCATGTCAGGTCGGCCAAAATGAAGGCCGCCGCCCCCCCCCCCGACTGACGACGGCACGGACCACACCGAACAGACTCGAGTCACCGACCGTTAGACTGTCAGACGGCCAATTATCGATTATATTAGTGCGTCAGGGCCTTAAGACTGACTCCATGTAGGCGTGTGCGTGTAGGCGTGTGTTTTAACACACCTACGTGAAGTCATGCTGACTCATTTCAAGGCACAGTTTCTGAATACTATGCATTCCTCTGTGGATTGAACAGTTTGATACTTTGACAGTATTTATAGTAACACCTCCACCCTCAGTCAGGCTCTAGGCTCTATAGTCATTCAACCAAAAACCCATTGACTTTGAATTGAATTGATTGCAAATTGATTGTCTTTATTGCCATTGTATTTTACAATAAAGCAAAATTAGGAGCGCTACTCCACTGGGTGCATACAATAAACACAATAAATAGTATTTACAGGACATATAAAACAAAATAAAAACAGTAAAATAAAAGCAATAATCAGGTAGTGCAAGTATGGAAGGGTAGGAGGTGACAGTGAATGACTGGGATTGTCTACATTTGATTAGGGGTACTATTGCATTTGGGAATAAGCTATTTTTAAATCTGGTGGGGCTTGATTGTATAGACCTACAACGCCTACCAGAGGGTAACAGTTGGAACAGATGGTGGCCAGGATGAGTGTTGTTGATTATGTTCTTGGCTCTTGAGAGAGTGCAGCTGAGTGCAATATCTCACAGGGAGGGGAGGGGGAAACCAACGAATTCATTTCTGCAATCTTGATAATTCTCTGCAGAGCCTTTTTGTCTGCAGCAGAACACAAAGATGCAGTATGAAAGGATGTTCTCGATGGTGGATCTGTAAAAGGACGCCAGCAGCTTTGCATTCATGTTGTTTCTCTGAGTATCTTCAGGAAGTGAAGGCACTGCTGCGCTTTTTCAACGACTGTTGTTGTGTTAGTTGACCACGAGAAACAGTCCGTGATATGGATGTCCAGGAATTTAAATGAATGAGACAAGGGAACCAGAAGTGCAAAGTCCCAATTGATTTGATTTTTAGGGCTTGTGTCTGCATCACTCTATAACCAAGACTCTGATATGAAAACACAATGTGGAATTGTTAATTTTATATGTAATTACACTACCAGTTTGGGGTCACTTACACATTTCCATACCACTCCATTGTAGACAGAATACCAGCTGATCTGAGTG
>NC_045733.1:31625430-31628865 GCF_008692095.1 Etheostoma spectabile | reverse complement strand
TGATCTTTAATGCAATATTTACATTGCCCATCATCAGCAACCATTGATCCAATGTCTCAAAGGCTCATGCTGTTCATTAATCTGATATCATTTTAAAAAACTAACTAGAAAAACACTGAAGAATCCTATTTTCAATTATGTAAGAACATAATGTAATCTGAAAACTGGCCTGGTTAAAAAAACAAGGCAACTGATATCAGCTGGTATTACATGATGGAGTGCAATGGAAATTTCCAAGTAACCCCTAACCTTTGACCTGTAGTGTGTGTGTGTGTGTGTGGGTGTGTGTGTGTATATATAAATACAGTATCTATATATATGATTTTAATATAAAAGATGTCAGATGCTGAATCCATTCTTTTTTGTTGATGTAGAATGTCTTAATTGTGTTTTTAGATAGATGATAGATAGGTAGGTAGATAGATAGATAGATAAATAGCCTTTATTGTTAGACTCATGGTCCATAAAAACAACAACAACAACAACAACAACAAAAGATACAGATACACGAGACAGACACCAATTAAACAAAACAGCTATACCAGAAATCCCATAAGGGGGACTGGTATCACAAAGCACTAAACCTCAGAGTTACAAGAAGAATTGTCTTCATTCTTATAGTTTTTTATTTATATAGTCTTGTAAAGTGTAAAATGTAAAGCCCTTTGAGTTGAGGTGTAATAAAAGTTGCTTTATAAACAAAGTTGCCTCTGCTGAAGGCTGCCACAGAGACAGTTTATACAGCAGTACAAGATGATGCAACTTTGGGGGAATCCCTTCCGAAGATAAAAACATTTAGCTGCCGGGCTTCCTGAAGACGTTGAGGGCAGGCCTGAAATCCAGACAAGAAATTCTAGCTCACCTGCCAGTCTTTTTAAAATGTTATTAGCCAGGTTAAGAGTTATTTCTGGCGATAACGGTCTGTTTGTTGGTCAGCCCACCACTTCGATCCAGACTGAAATTATCCCTAAAACCCTATATCCCTAAGGAATAAACATCGATGTTGTCATCTGGTTTGGAAGACTGTTGACATTATTTAGAAAAGGCGTTCATGTTGTCCAGAGGATGAATCTACCTGACGCTTGGTGAGCATTGACTTGTACCTCTTGATTCTACAGAGGATGAAGCATAATCTCACTTTGCGTGGATACATTGACTTTACCTTGACTTACTCCAGATGGATGAATCCTAATTGACCTTTAGGTGATCCATTGAATTTACCTCTGTTCAGACAGAGATGAATCCTATTACTGACTTTGTGAGCCATCATTGACTTTACCTCTGTTCTCCAGAGGATGAATCCTACTGACGTTGGTGATCCATTGACTTTACCTCTGTTCTCCAGAGGATGAATCCTACTGACTTTGGTGATCCATTGACTTTACCTCTGTTCTCCAGAGGATGAATCCTACTGACTTTGGTGATCCATTGACTTTACCTCTGTTCTCCAGAGGATGAATCCTACTGACTTTGGTGATCCATTGACTTTACCTCTGTTCTCCAGAGGATGAATCCTACTGACTTGGTGATCCATTGCTATTTCCCTCTGTTCTCAGAGGATGAATCCTTATCTTTGGTGATCCATTGACTTTACCTTGTTCTCCGAGGATGAATCCGACTGACTGTGGGTGATCGCATTGACTTTACCTCTGTTTCTCCAGAGATGAATCCCTACTGACAGTTGGTGCCATCCCTATTGACTTTAGCCCTCTGTTCCAGGCAAGTGATGAATCCCTACTGACTGGTGAGCCATTGACTTAACCTCGGTTCTCTCCAGAGGATGAATCCTATTCCTTGTGCGTACTATTACTTTACCTCTGTTTCCATAGGATGAATCTCTACTGAGTTGGTGGACCATGACTTTACCTTGTTTCCAGAGATGAATCCTATCTGACTTTGGTGATAGAAGTTGATTACCTTCCTGTTCTGCCAGAGGAGATGTTCCTACTAACGTTTGCAGTGATCCCCGTATGTGACTTTACCACCTCTGTTCTGCAGAGGCTGATCCTCTATGATTTTGGTTGTTCCCATTGACGTTATCCTTGTTTCCAGAGGAATGTAATCCTAGCACTTTGGCGTGATCATTGACTTACACCGTTCCTATGATTCGCGTAGGATGACTTTCCTATTCCGTTGGTGACATCATCAACTCTACCTCTGTTCTCCAGAGGATGAATCCTACTGACGTGGCATCGACCCATTGACATTTACTTGCTTCCCGAGGATGATCTAGTTGACGCTTGGTGATCTACTTGACTTTACCTCTGCTTTCCTCCATAGGATGAATCCTACTGAGTTGGTGCATCCATGACTTTACCTCTTGCTCTCTCCAGAGGATGAATCCTACTGACTTTGGTGATCCATTGACTTTACCTCTATAGTGCCACAATGACTAACATAGTCATACATGCACATAATATTCCAATTTTTCCCTTATTCCAAAAAGACAATATTCCAACTAAGCTGTTTACACGGCTAATGAAAGTGAATATTTCATTAATAAAGTGCAAAATACGAGTGTTTTCCAGCGATGGCGGACTTGTTGGAGCGTGAAAACACCGCCTTCCTCTTTCATTCCTTCAACCAGCTACAACACAGCGATGTTTTCGCATACCCCAAAACCTGTTGATATCCAAGTCTTTGATAATGTTTTTACGTAGCTGTGTTTCTTTTTCTTATTGGGTCTGCACAAGAGGGTCAGCCAACCTCCACACAGCGTAGCTCCCATGGCGCCATTTTAATGCTACAAAGCACTCGCCCGCCGTTAGCATCCCATTGACTCCCATTCATTTTGGAGTCCCTTTGACAGCAAATAACTTTACACCTGAAGCGGCATATCCCACATTTCTTAATTGGAAAATGCTTTAAAAAGACCTTCTTTGGGATATCCAGCCGGCTAATTACATGACCTGTATCAAATTCGTAATAATGTCATTTTTCAGAATAATATGGGAACATTGGTGTGCATGTAAACGTACTTAATGATTACATTAGGTTGTTGCAGCATCACAAGGACTGAGAAATGGAGAAAGCAAAAATTAATAAATACTAAGGAGGTATATCAAACTAAAATAAGAATCAAATATAAAAGCAACCCAACAAGATGGAAAAGCAAGTCAATTATATGAAACATGAAAAGTTGATATTCTTTCTGTGCTGTGTCTGTGTTTACTTCAACTTAGGTTTAATAAATCTGTGTGTGACTGCTCTTCCTCTGAGTGTCTAAATGCATCTGCAGAGTATTTATAAGTGCCAGGTTTCAGAGGGGGAGGAGATGTGCCGGCATGTGTTTGCATCAGCGTTGGAAACAGGAGAAATTCTCATTCTTGATGGCAGATTTAGCAGCAGCAGTGGTGGAAAAACACAAAGACCACACACCTGGTAATTCAATTCAACTTTATTTCACACACACACACACACACACACACACACACA
>NC_045733.1:31624689-31625420 GCF_008692095.1 Etheostoma spectabile | reverse complement strand
CACACACACACACACACACATATACACACACACACACACCGGCCCATTATCAGTGTCACAATATGTAAAAATAAAAAACCACAGACATAAACAACAAGATCAAGGTGACTAAAACACATACATACATTTATTCCAGTGTTTCCAAAAGCAAAATATGAACATTGTGTCACTCTGTGTTTGGTCAGTGAAAGCCATTATAATTAGTATAGAGAGAGACAGACAGGCTGAATTAGGCTTTAGTATCTTATACTTCCCAGAGAGAGAGACAGGCTGAACTAGGCTTTAGAATCTGATGCTTAGAGAGAGAGAGAGACAGGCTGAATTAGACAGAAGGTAGACAGTGGAGTGGATAATAATGAATTTAATTCCAAACCAAAAATATCCAAAACAAAAAGGAGACCTGGAAAAAGCAGACAAAAAGAAGTCAAAGAAGAAAAGGAAGTCCGAAGAAAACTAGAATAACAGCAACCAGGAACACCAAACAGGGAAGATGAATCATCACACAATCCAAACTGAAAACACCACAATGATGTGACAAGGGCCAAGGGGAACACCAAGACTAATTACAGAGGGTAACGAGATAACGAGAGCAGGTGACACACGGGCTGGGAAACAGGTGGAAGACATCGGGTAATAACAAGAAAGGGAAAACAGGAAGTAATATTAAAGACACGACCATTTAGAGAAATGGACCAACAGATCCCGTTGCTCTGGACGGAGACCAGTGAAGT
>NC_045733.1:31624584-31624679 GCF_008692095.1 Etheostoma spectabile | reverse complement strand
GAAGCTCTTTTCCAGGTGATGCTGAGCGTTACTGAGCAGCCTCCACCTGAGCTTGAAGACGTAGATGTGACGTGAGCAACCTGTCAGAAAGCTGT
>NC_045733.1:31624447-31624574 GCF_008692095.1 Etheostoma spectabile | reverse complement strand
GTCTTCTGGTAGCTGTGCAAGAGAAATCTCAATCATTCCCAATCAGCAGTGATGGAGAGCGTAGGTACAGTATATGTTAGGAGATAGCATAGGCACAGGCTAATTACTGCTAACTAACATGCTAGTT
>NC_045733.1:31624308-31624436 GCF_008692095.1 Etheostoma spectabile | reverse complement strand
ACATAGGCACAGGCTAATTACTGCTAACTAACATGCTAGTAAACATTAACATAGGCACAGGCCAATTACTGCTAACTAACTAGTAAACCCTAAAAAGCTAACAGAAGTCCAAACTGTCTGCGAGCTTC
>NC_045733.1:31624188-31624298 GCF_008692095.1 Etheostoma spectabile | reverse complement strand
ACGGTGATTTGTCGACTATGCAACAGTAAGTCGCGGGGTTATGACACAATTGTTAGCTTATTTTTACAAAAACGTCTGCTACAAGATAATGGAGCCTTTTATACATTGTC
>NC_045733.1:31623439-31624178 GCF_008692095.1 Etheostoma spectabile | reverse complement strand
AGAAATAAACAACGGACAAATAGAGTCTGGAAACGCTTCACATGTAAAGTTGTTCGCTGTCAAAGTGGCGCCAAAATGAATGGGAGTCAATGGGATGCTAACTGCAGGTGAGTGCTTCGTAGCATTAACCAGACTATCAAAATAAAACCGGGATCAGAACATACAGACACTCAAAAGAGACCACAAGAAAGAAACCACAACTAGACAAGACCAGGGAGCAACCAAGGACTAAAACATATACAAGACCAAAAAATAACACAATCACAAGGACGTAATATATAACAAAATACCAAACCATAACCCAGAGACAGGAACTAGGCTTTACTGATACTCATATCTGATACTGATACTGCATAATGCAGTTAAATATGCAGCTTGACTGGGTTCACATTACGTATGTCTGGTTACATTCTGGAAGCTTCCAGGGACAAGAGATTGAGGAAATGCTGAAACATCACATCAAGTTTCTGCATGCCTGGGACCCATTCGTCCGTCTCGTCACATACTAAGCGGAACAATGACAACAATGGCTGACTTAGGACTTTCGAGGGACGGATTAGCAGCTAGTAATCTTGATTGACCCTCTGAGACCTAAGGCCATTTTTACAGTTTATTGTCCGTCCGGATTTATTTTATATAAAAGCTTGTAAAACATCAACCCCGTTGTCTACAGTCAAGATATGAACATGATTTTTTTCAGGACAAACTGGGTTGTTAGAATATTTGGGTTGCAGTGAGG
>NC_045733.1:31623033-31623429 GCF_008692095.1 Etheostoma spectabile | reverse complement strand
GTTAAAAATGGTTGTAGGACCTTAATTGTTGAGGGAAAAGACAGTGAGATGCCCTTCACAAGTTGGCCGACAGTCTGAAATACAAAAAATTATCAGTGTTGTAAAGCAGTGATTCCCAAAGTAGGGGTCGGGACCCACAGGGGGGGTCGCGAGCCGGGGGGGGGGGGGGGGGTCGCAAGTTGATTTCCAGAAATAAAATAAAAATTTAAAAACGATTAGAATAAGATAAGATAAGATAAAACTTTATTCATCCCACAGCGGGGAAATTCCTTTGTTACAGTAGCATTCTCAACAATAAAAGCAAACAAACAAACAAACAAACAAACAAACAAACAAGTAAACACAAGAAAAGCAGGCAAACAGTAGACTGAAGTAAAGTGGCGTCTAATAAAGGTT
>NC_045733.1:31622899-31623023 GCF_008692095.1 Etheostoma spectabile | reverse complement strand
AAGTGCGGTCGCCATAGTACAAAAAACTCAATATTGCAGTGTAAGTAAGTGACCTATAAATTAAATTGAGTATGTAAATAAAGTAATAAAGCAAAAGTAGGTAACCATAATATAAGTTATATTC
>NC_045733.1:31622764-31622889 GCF_008692095.1 Etheostoma spectabile | reverse complement strand
CCAAAAATAATATTGAAAAAGTAAGTACTTGTAATGGAAAAATATATATACAGATAAAGATATACAGAGAGTGTGTGGATTAAATGAAAAACAGGAAGAGAAACTAGAACATTATCAGGTGGTGC
>NC_045733.1:31622688-31622754 GCF_008692095.1 Etheostoma spectabile | reverse complement strand
GAGTCTGACAGCGGCCGGGATGAATGAATGAAATAGCATATGTTAGCCATGATTTTAACACAAGAT
>NC_045733.1:31622241-31622678 GCF_008692095.1 Etheostoma spectabile | reverse complement strand
GTGGCTAAATTTAAAATAAAACCAAGCAACTAAAATAAAAAGGGAACAGCTCTGCAACATTAAACCGAGATTGGACTCGCTGTGCTCCAAACATATTGCACATCCATCTCATTAGGGGAGGTTAAATTCAAATTAAAGTAATGAGTAAATTACTGTAGATAATGTTTTGGCTGTTGTGTTATTTTGTGTTGTCAATGTGCTCGTGTTTGGATACGCCTATATATAAACATTGCGCGGTTGCACCGTTACTATGGGGGTTGTGGGCTGAAGGTTTTGGGAACCCCTGTTGTAAAGGACGCTGTAATGAGCAGCAGTGAACCAGGCTGCAATGTAATCCTATATGGGGCAATTGCGCACCGTCAATTTCCATCCACTAAAAGTGCTGTTTTTGCCACTGACATTTGATGAAATTCTTTATTAGGAATAACCCCTTGAGA
>NC_045733.1:31621009-31621130 GCF_008692095.1 Etheostoma spectabile | reverse complement strand
ACATACATACATACATACATACATATATACAGACATTCACACCTGGACTTAAATTCACACCTGGTCACCTTATCACTTTAACACTGGACTCAACACTGACACTTTAATAATAATTTATGGT
>NC_045733.1:31619359-31620999 GCF_008692095.1 Etheostoma spectabile | reverse complement strand
TTCTTTGTTTATTTGACGAATGTTCTTATTGTTGTTATTATTATTATTATTGTTGTTATTTTGTTGTCTTTATGCTGTCTTTTTTATCTAGTTTTTATTTCTTTGTTCTTGCTAAAAACTGCTGCTGGAACTTTCAATTTCCTCGCGGGAGTCCTCCCAAAAGGATCCATAAAGAGAAGTCTAAGTCTAAGTCTAAGGTCACAACTTTCCAAGAGGAGGGAGAACAAGGTGCGCCATTTAAAACTACTGCATTTTTTTATTTATTTCTTTATTTACATTTGGGCATGGGGCACAAGCTCAGGTTTGATGACCCTGTAGCTGGCCACATTCGATGAGAGTTTCTAGTGTTGAAAGGCCGAAACACCCCCCGATTTAAAGGTACACTACTGATGAGGTGTCCCGAAATGTACAACTTTCCACATCTAAAACACCGCTCTCACGCCACTCTCAACATCAATGGACAGTTTACCATCATGTCCCGTGTTTCATAATTCATTCAGTTAAAGAGTAAGATCCTTTTTCTTTGACCTGGAAAAAGTCCTGCAATAAACTGGCCAAACTCACCAGACTCCATTTAAATATACAACACATTTATCTTGTATAGAGCCAGCACATATCCACATGTAAATGGGTGAATTAAGGATTTATTTTAACCAAACCAGAGTGGTGATTGTTGGATCAGAGGAAAGAAGAACCAAGGCGGCTTTTGATTTGCTATTATTTTGTTTTGTTTGACTTTAAATTGAATGTGTTTCATGATGATAAAATGACTGTTTATTTGAATGGAGTTTGGTGGCTTTTGGTGGACGGCCGTTGAACGTGCAACTTTTTGTTATCCTGGGTCAAAATTGAAACCTTTTGATTGTTTTTTTTTCAAAACCCTTGTTGCGTTTTTTGTGTTTTTTTTTGTGACTTTGTTCAATGGTCTTTTTTTTTAATGCTATAAAATTTAACAAAACATCCAAATTTAAAGAAAGCAGTGGTCTGATCCTTTATTTTACTTTTTGTGTGGAACAATCCGTGTTATTTTTCTGAAATTTTGGTTGAAAGACACTTTTCTGATGAAGATTTTTTTTTTTTAAATGGGTCAAATTTGACCCGAGGACAACACGAGGGTTAATACTGCTCCAATTTCAAAATAGTGGTGTTCTCATCAGTCACTCTGCTGAGTTTCCATCCACGTGTCAATCAAATTATCTGAAGTTCGGTAAAAAAAACTCATGTGAATACATTTGGTGAAAGTGTGTTTCCACCCAACGGCTTTAAAGCCAATAAAAACCAGTGGTGATGACGTCACATGACGCTGTTGTGCGATCAAATTGGTATATCGGATTGATTTGAGACATTTTAAGGTGTTTCCAATCATTTTCGCACTGAATCGCGCAACATTCAAGCAACACCAAAGTGTTTCTAGACAAAAACGGATCGCGCCGTCTACCATCACATGATCACTATTGGTTGTAATAGAGCTCATGTTCCAGCTGATCGCAACATATGAAAATATATAATAAGAAAACAACAACAATATTTCATAGTTTCTTCACTCCTCTGTGAAATAAAACTGCATGGCTTTGAGATGTGGATCTATCTATCTATCTATCTATCTATCTATCTGTCTATCTATCTATCTATCTATCTAT
>NC_045733.1:31617157-31619334 GCF_008692095.1 Etheostoma spectabile | reverse complement strand
CGGCGGCCGATTCAGGCCCCGCTACAAGATTATACACCGGTTCACCACACGCTTGAAGTATGAACGAGAAACAATAAACAAGATAACTTTTCGGGTGAGACCGTGTTTCCATTTCTACTGAAAATCACAAAAGGAGACGCGAGAAGAAGGACAGATGGACCCGCCCTCCGCGACTGGCGGTGTTTTCATCAACTGACCTTGGTTGTCACATTGATAGATATAGTAGACGACAGGCAGGGATGACAGATCGATAGAATGCGATAGATCGTAAGACTAGATATATAGATAGACAGACTAGATAGAAGATCGATAATCAGTGATTAGATATAGATCAATAGCAAGATTAAAGTAGACAGAAGAGAGATCAGATAGTATAGATTCAGAAGAAGATAGATAGATAGATAGATAGATCATAAGACAGACAGGACAGACAGAAGATCAGATAGATAGGACCAACACGACAGGACAGACAGATAGATACGCATAGATAGATAGACGAGATAGAATAGACTAGATAGAAGATAGCATAGAGATGGATAGATGATTTAGATAGAACCGGGAAAGAGTAGGAATACGAATGATAGATAGATAGACAGACAGAGCAGCAGACAGAAGATAGATAGTTAGAGAAGATAGAGAGATAGATAGACTACGATAGCATAGCTAGATAGATAGATAGATAGATAGACAGAGAGATAGATAGATAGATAGATAGATAGATGATATACAGACCCAGACAGAGAGACCTTAGACAGAAAGACAGCAGGACAGACAGCAGATAGATAGAATACGATAAATTAGATGCTAGATAGATATTGATAGACAAGACAGACAGACGAATAGATAGATAGATAGCTAGAAGAATAGCACCTTAGATTAGGATAATTAGATAGACAGTTAGACCAGAGCAGAAGATGATTAGATAGATCTAGATAAGATATCGATAGAGACAAGCCAGCACAGACAGTCAGACAGACAGACAGGATAGTATAGATAGATGACGATCGATAGAGTAGCAGGTAGGTATAGCATAGAAATAGAAGGAATAGCACAGGACAGTACAGACAGATAGAATAGCTATGATAGATAGATAGATAGATAGATAGATAGATAGATAAGATAGATAGATAGATAGTAGACAGTTTAGGACCAGACAGGACAGACAGACAGACAGATAGAGTAAGTTACGATAGATAGATAGATAGATAGATAGATAGAAGATAGCAGTAGAGACAGACAGGACAGACAGGGACAGAAAGACGATTAGATAGCATAGAGCTATCTATCTATCTATCTATCTATCTATCTATCTATCTATCTGTCTATCTATATATCTATCTATCTATCTATCCATCTATCTATCTGTCTGCCTGTCTGTCTGTCTATCTATATCTTCAATGTAAAACCAGAGGTCATTGATGAAAAACACCGCCCAGCGCGGAGGGGCGGGGTCCTACTTTCTTCTTCTCGCGTCTCTTTGTGATTCAGTAAAAGGAAACACTGTCTGAAAAGTATTTGTTTATTTTTTCCGTTCATACTTCAGCGTGTGTACCGGTGTATATATAGCGGGGCCGATGGCGCGGACGGACACACTCCCACCTCTCCATCTCTCCCAAGATGACCGGATGGGTCAGCCTGCGCATGGTAACCAGAGGGCGCGCGCTCTCACTCACTCATACAGTTCGCGCAAAGCTCCCCGTGGCGTTCTCAACATGTTGTTCTTTTCTTTTCTTTTTTCTTTAGATCTCTCTCGGCTTGCTGCTGTTCCTAAGCGGACCCTCTTCCTCTGCTGCTGCCCAGGGGAGGTCCAGGTGCACGAGCGCGGACCAGCTGGATAAAAGAGCCAACAAGTTTCTGGAGAGACACAGGAGCGCGCTCAGCTCCACTCCGGAGCCGCAGGGCGCGAGTACGTGCGCGGAGGCGGCCGAGGTAATGCGCGGGGACGTGAACCGGCGCTCCCTGTCACCGTGGACGTACAAGTAAGTGGCAAAACGTGCGGCTACGGTGGCCGGGTCGGGTCAGGGGTAGGGCAGGAGCACATGTACTTCGAGGTTTATGCCTCGTCCAGAGGTCTAGAGTTCGATTCCGTGGCTGCATGTCTTCCCCTTTCTCCCTTAGCTGTTACATTATATATATATATATATATATATATATATATATATATATATATATATATA
>NC_045733.1:31616382-31616870 GCF_008692095.1 Etheostoma spectabile | reverse complement strand
ATGAAGTACTCAGATCTTTAGTTACTGTAACTAGAAGTAACAATACTGCAGTTTTAGAAGTAGTACTCAGATCTTTAGTTACTGTAACTAGAAGTAACAATACTGCAGTTTTAGAAGAAGTACTCAGATCTTTATTTACTGTAACTAAAAGTAACAATACTGCAGTTTTAGAAGAAGTACTCAGATCTTTAGTTACTGTAAAAGTTAAAATGGCCTACTGCAGTTTTGGAATTACTCAGATCTTTTGTTTGGTTGTTTGTTTACTTTTTATTTACGAACAGCCTACACACACAGTATATATTACACAGATGTGTTGGAAAGTTAAAGCGCCATATTCTGCTCATTTTCAGGTTCATAACTGTATTTTGAGAGTAAGTTTACATGGTTTCATCTAAAAAAAAAAACTTGTTGTACTGCACATTGCTGCAGCTCCTGTTTTCACCCTGTGTGTTTAGGTCTCTGTTTTAGCTCCAGAGTGAGACATCTCT
>NC_045733.1:31616005-31616206 GCF_008692095.1 Etheostoma spectabile | reverse complement strand
AGACATCTCACTAGTTTTATCTCCAGAGTGAGACACCTCACTAGTTTTATCTCCAGAGGGAGACACCTCACTAGTTTTATTTCCAGAGGGAGACATCTCACTAGTTTTATCTCCAGAGTGAGACACCTCACTATTTTTGTCTCCAGAGTGAGACATCTCTCTAGTTGTATCTACAGAGTGAGACATCTCTCTAGTTGTATC
>NC_045733.1:31615251-31615957 GCF_008692095.1 Etheostoma spectabile | reverse complement strand
AGATACCACTAGTGAGGATGTCTCAATCTGTAGATAAACTAGAGAGATGTCTTCAACGCTGTACATCTCCAGAGTGAGACACCTCACTAGTTTTATCTCCAGAGTGAGACATCTCTCTAGTTGTATCTACAGAGTGAGACATCTTCCTTCTACAGAGTGAGACATCTCTCTAGTTTTAGCTCCAGAGTGAGACATCTTCCTTCTGTCCTATCTTTGTTGGGAGCTGCACATGCTCAGTAGCTCGGCTCCATCAGCTGATAACTCTTTCTCCAGCTTTGGTCAGTACAAGGCAGGAAGGAGTACTTTTCTTTCAGTGTATATTTTGATGCTGATAATTTTGTACTTTTACTTAAATTTTGAGTGCTAGACTTTGACTTAATGTTAAGGTTTGAACAACCATGTTTCTACTAGAGTTGATACTAACGATTATTTTAATTGTTGATTAATCTGTGGAGTATTTTCTAGATTAATGGATTAGGTGTTTGATTTATGAAATGTGAGAAAATGGTGAAAAATGTGGATCAGCGTTTCCCGAAAAAGCCCGAGATGACGTCCTCAAATGTCTCGTTATGTCCAAAAATATTCAGTTAACTGTCACAGAGGAGAGAAGAATCTAGAAGATAGATAATCATACTATAACCCTTGTGTTGTCTTCCCGTCAAAACTGAAAATCAACACTTTTGTTGACGCTTTTATCGATGTTTTT
>NC_045733.1:31611352-31615241 GCF_008692095.1 Etheostoma spectabile | reverse complement strand
TACGTTTTTGTCCCTTTTTTCAACAATTTTGACACTTTTTTTCAATGTTTGTCACTTTTTTTACATTTTCAACACTACGTAACATTAACTTATTAACTTTAGTTTTACAGTTATGTTTTGGAAATTATGGTCAACAATCCTCATTATATGGAAATCTATACCAATGTTGAGTTGAAAAGCAGAAATGGAATTATTGAGACTAAAATTAAAGGAAGGATGTTGATGATAATCACAGACTGGAATATGTCAACTTTTACTCAATACTATTTTTAACACTTCCATTTGTTTCTCCAAATGCTATAAAATTGAAAGAGACGCCCCAAAATTAATGAAAGTGAGATGTGTCCTTGCCAAGAGCGTTGGGTGGCTCAATCATGTGATGTTGGGGAATATTAAAACCAGACATGATATAGGAAAACGGGTCAATTTGACCCGAGGACAACGTGAGGGTTAATCAGCTGGCATCAGATTTCTCAGTTTTTCCTTTCATTTCATAAAAAAATGAGTCAAACTGAATAACCGACTAATTAATTAAAGGAAATATGGCTTCAAGTGGGAATAAAGAAACATGTGTTTTTGAACATAAACGATGCCGATAATTGACTCTGCCTTGTCTGACTGTCCCCTGCCAGTATCACCCGGGACGACAGCAGGTTTCCTCACGAGATCCCCGTCGCCGTGTGTCTTTGCAACGGCTGCATCATCAACCAGCGCGAAGACACGAGCTACAACTCCGTCCCGGTGATGGCTCGGATGATGGTTCTGAGGAAGACCGCGTGCCCACAGGACACGACCAAATACGCGGTGAAAAAGGTTTTCGAGAACATCGCTGTGGGCTGCACTTGTGTTGTTCCCAAGTCCTCGATCTAACCATCGTAATCACATCGGGGCTGAGTCTTTATCAAACCAAGTTAACCCAAAAAACAAGATCTTCCGTCCTGTAGCTTGGGGTTACATTCAACTGCTTCTGTGTTTTCTATGAATGCGTCACTAGTTTAACCCCCGTGTTATCCTCGGGTCAAAGTTGACCCTTTTTCAGGTTTTTTAAATCATAAAAAAATGGGCCTTTGAACTAAGCACTGAAAATGTCAACGTTAGAAATGTCAAATAACTTCAAACTTTAACTTCAAAACATAAAAAAGCACCCACAACAGTGACAAAAATGTTGGAAAAAGCGATAATAGGGTTGCAACAAGGGTCAAATGTTTCTTTGTTGCTTTGTTTTCTCAAAGTCTCTGTTTTAGCTGCAGAGTGAGACATCTCTTAGTTTTATCTCCAGAGTGAGACATCTCTTAGTTTTATCTCCAGAGTGAGACATCTCTCTAGTTTTATCTCCAGAGTGAGACATCATACTAGTTTTAGCTACAGAGTGAGACATCTCTTAGTTTTATCTCCAGAGTGAGACATCTCACTAGTTTTAGCTGCAGAGTGAGACGTCTCGATTTTTATCTCGCAAGTGAGAATCCTCTCGAGTTTTATCTCCATAGTGATAGTTTTATCTCCAGAGTGAGACATCTCTTAGTTTTATCTCCAGAGTGAGACATCTCAGTAGTTTTAGCTCCAGAGTGAGACATCACACTAGTTTTATCTCCAGAGTGAGACATCGTACTAGTTTTAGCTCCAGAGTGAGACATCTCAGTAGATGACAAAACAAGGGTCAAAAGTTTCTTTGTGGGAAATGTTTTCTCAAAGCAGGAATGTCTGAGAAGTTAAGTGTTAGTTTAAAAGAGTTTTTAAAAGAGCGGCATGTTCCTGCAGCAGAGGAAGCTGCAGGTTCCCTCGGACCTTGGTTTTTTTCGGGTAGATGCTAGCATGTAGTCACCGTAACCCTGCATGCATGTGCTAGCATTAGCATTTAGCTCACAGCTGTGCCTCATGGTGCCTTCTAGTTGAACTGGGAAGTCAGGATTTTCCCCAAAAGTTCCCAGTAATGTCATCTGGAACTCCCGCAGAAGTGGGACTTTTAACAGAAATAATCATTTCACTTTGTTGAAATCAGGTAGGGTTCAAACTCTTATATCTATATTAGATGCTCTAGTACCTCGGAATAGGGGTCGCGAAGCCCAAACTGCCATCAATCAGTCAGTTACAGCAGCATTTTGCTGTCGTAGCTCGACGTGAAGCTAGTTTTTAGTTAGTTTTTACTACGTTATATCCAGTGTTGGGAGTAATGCAATCACTGTAATATATTCCTTTTTACTGTAACACAGTAATATGACGGTAATATCTCAGTGATGTGAGTTATGATGCATGTTAATGCAACATTTAGTGCCGTTTTTTTCCACCAACACCGCAAATCATTTCCACAAAGATAAAAAAAAAAAAAAAAAGGTCTGTGAGAGTTATTTCCTGTTGCTGGATTCGATGGTTGAGGTGACTGCAGAGACAGATACATTTGCGAGATGGACATTATTTTCATTATTATTTTATATTTTACGTTTTTTTTGTCTTGCGACACGTGATATCATTACATTTTATCAGCGTTGGAAAATAACAATACCGTAGTCTACTTCGATTCAACTGGAAGGGGCTTTTAGTTTCTTTAGTTTCTCCTCCTTATTAGGCTACTTCTAGTCCACCACAATTCAGAGTCAAGAAGCTATTGTACGTGTTACTTAACTATTTATTTTATAGCTTTAGGTACTTTCCAGCTTCAGATTAATAATACAAAATAATATGCATCAATGAGGATGTATATAGTGGATAAAGATGAGACTTTGTGGTGAAATTAGCAAGCAGCCTGCCAAGTCATACTTCCACTTTTATGAAAGTATCGCAAAAGTAATGCAAAAGTAGTGTAATGCGTTACAATTCAGAGACAGTAATATTGTAATTACTCTCAAATGACAGTAACTAGTTATCAATAATGTGTTTTTTTTTTCAATTACAATTTGGAAGTACCTTGCCCAACACTGTTGGCATCAGGGCTGACAACGTTTCAGCTGAATTTGGAGTGCGATTACATTCAAAGTTGTTTCAAAGTGCATTTTAACAAGTAGGCCTTCTGTGACATTAACCCCCTAATGAAGCACAATGAGACTTTATATTTCACACTGATTAATTCCTACAGATACTTTATAGATTTAGCGATTTTGCTTTTTCCGACCGCACTTCAAGGCGAGTTCATATCACGGAGAAAGAGAGAAATAAAAGAGACGAAGGGAGACGGAGGAAACAGTCAGCTGTTCCCCAAAGGACCGGGCGGTTCAGTGTTAAACTATCTTGTGGCAGCAATAGAGGCAGTGCTGCTTCCTGTGTCCCGTTTCCTGTACGGGACTCCTACGCCGCCTCGCCGCAGCTTTGGCGTCATGTTGCGTTTCTCCAAAAAGTTAAATCAGAAGGCGTTTGATGCAAGTCAACTGAGTACGGGATAAGAGGAACAGCTCACTCTTGGTTGAAAAGCTACTTAGAAAACAAACGGCAGAGCGTACAAATTAAAAACACCGTGTCAGGACATAGAAAGGTTCTTGTGAAGCACCCGAGGGATCAGTTGTTGTTCCAAAGACCTGCGTTTTAGGTGTGAACGCAGGCTAATGAGTCACTCAATTCTCATTGGCCACCCAACAAAAAAACGGCAAAATTCACACATGCATTTGGCGCGTGTTCAGCTTTTCATTTCAAGCCCTGCACGTGATCTATATAATATTATAATATTAAAATGGACTCCCGTCCCCTGTGACCCACAGGAACAAAACGTAGCATGGACCGTAGCATAAAATGGAAATACTCAATGAAAGTTATTTAAACTACTTCCTCCCGGCACCTTTAAAGCTCCCTAATTGGCACATAGTATGTCAACATTATATCTCAACACCACATAAAAAAGAAAAAAACCTTAACCAAAACCAGGCTACCTGTAACTAGTCATTATGCTAAGCTAAGCTAAGCT
>NC_045733.1:31608992-31611342 GCF_008692095.1 Etheostoma spectabile | reverse complement strand
CTGTCTCCTAGCTGACTTACTCTTGGCAGGAAAGTGAATGAGCATATGTCTCGAAATGTCCAAAACACTTCTTAAAAGTAGGACAGTATTAGACATTTACATTATGTGAGTTGCACACAGGTTACATTAATCTTTAAACCTCACTTTGAGTAATAAACATTTAATTAAAAACACTGTAAAGCATCAAACTCATAGAATTTGCATGCTGTGTGTTTAATATGAAGTAAACCTTGTTAGGCTGAATGTAAGGATTTTAAATACACTTTTTTTTTATTTACAGTTTCTTTCTCATTAAATAGATGTTTTTTTAATTTATGAAGTATTTTTATTGTGTTCAAATGTGATTTTGAATGTCGGCCTCTGTTGAATAAACGGTGTTAAGACCCCTACGGAGGTTAAAATGTGACGAAGTAATCTAAATGTTTTTAGATTTATCATCGGATTGTCTTGCACTCTTGAACATTTTGTGATGTATTTGTATTTGTGTCTAATCCAGGGAAGTTGATGAATTTAGGCTTTTTTCATATCTTGGTTAAATTGTGAAAAGCTCAAACCAACCTCATTGACAGACTCGGTGCTCCTCTCATCTGAAGTATTTTTCAGCTGTTTTTTCATATGCATTTATGATATATGATATATCTTTACTAGCCTGTATTGAACAGAACAATAAAAGGGATTCTTTGAGTCATTTCTCTTCTTGCTTTTGTTATTGTATTAGTATCTCCTCATCTGCACAAATCACTGAGACTTCCCTCCCCCCGAAAAACGCTCCCATAGGTCGTTTGTTCCAGCTGCAAATCTCATATTTACGCCTCTACTGATTACTACTGACCCTAGTTTTTGGGTCATTTATTTTACTTTATCAAAGACTTTATCAAAATACCTGTATATGAGACTGAGAGATATGGTGAACCTAACTTCCTCCTGGTACCTTTAAAGCTCATTAATTGGCACGTTGCATCTCAACGTTATATCTCAACCCCACATTAAAAAGAAAAACCTTAACCAAAACCAGGCTACCTTTAACTAGTCATTATGCTAAGCTAAGCTAAGCTAACTGTCTCCTAGCTGACTTACTCTTGCTTCCTGACAAGGTATTATGATATATGATAGATCTTTACTAGCCTGTATTGAACAGAACAATAAAAGGGATTCTTTGAGTCATTTGTCTTCTGGCTTTTGCTACTGTATTAGTATCTTAGTACTACATCTGCATATAAATCACTGAGACTCCCCCCCCGCCCCCTCCCCGAAAAACGCTCCCATAGGTTGTTTGTTCCAGCAACAAATCTCATATTTACGTCCTACTGACGTTAGTAATGGGTCATATTTTTACTACCTAAACTTCAGCGTTTGGAGATTTAATCAAAAAACCTGTAACTGAGACTGAGATATGGTGAACCAATCAGCAACCAGGACGAAGACAAGTATGGCGAATGGATTGTGCCAATTCAAAGGACACCCTGGAGGAGCAGGGGAAGGCTACCCCCCCCCCCCATCGCCGCCATCCCTGTAGATTTTTGAATTGATTTAACAGGGATGGCAGACGAGAGACCAGCGGCAACTAGGCGGTGAACATGCTAGTGTAACGCTAGTCAATGTTTGCTAGTCAGATTTTTTGCGTTAATGAGTGTTTTTCATGCAAATGTTTGACTACATGCTTATTCTGTATATATGTTTACATGGAAAGCAAAACAGGCTGTAATGGCATATCTCTACGTTGGGACAGTTGAAGCTGGCTGTAACTCCATGGACTTTAAGTAAATGCACAAATATCTGTGTTTATACAATAATTTATGGAGGTGAGACATGGAAAAGCACTTTTAGACAGATGAAAATTTATTTGGGCCCGCCAGGTATAGGGGGTATAGGAGTTTTCCCATGTTATCCAACCCAGTAAGCACACATACGTCGTTTAGTACGCTGTGATGATGTGGAATGAAGGAGGACCCAAAAGCGAAGCTGGTGAGAGCTTCCATAAGCTTTTTAACAAAAACACACAGTCTAATGAACACGGGATCCAACAAAAAGCAAAAAAATTCCAAAAAATTCCAAAACGCTCCAGGGGGAAAATAAATGCCAAAACAGGGAACAAAGGCAAGGAAAAACTCACAGGGATAAAAGTCTAAGGGAACAGGAAACAGGAAACAGGAAACAGGAAACAGCACCAGGAAAGGCACGGCACGGCACGGCACGGCACGGCACGGCACAAAAGAAACAGGGGAAGCACGTTATATACACAAGGTAATGAGGTAACGAGAGGCAGGTGACAAGAGGGCAGGGAAGTAGGTGGAAAACATCAGGGAATCACAAGAGAGGGAATACACAGGAAGTAAAACTAAAGACAGGA
>NC_045733.1:31606864-31608982 GCF_008692095.1 Etheostoma spectabile | reverse complement strand
AGACAAAAACCAGACTTCAAAATAAAACAGGAAACAGAACACTCAGGGGAACACGAGACAACACAAGACCGGGGAGAACACAAGACAGGACAACAGAACCAAAAAGGGGGAAAAGAACCCAAAACCAAAACCCCAAACCACAACAGTATACGTAGTTTATTGAGCACCTGGACGTCTTATTATGATGGAAATCTATACATCGCAGCAAGTTTTTAAAACATTTTTTTTTATATAACCTGATCATTACAGACAAGTGCAACACAACAAACATACAACAGTTGACATTCAGTACGTAAAATCATACAGGGGTACAATCACGGTCTCCATGGGCTTAGGTGGACAAGCTGGTGGGCAGAGAAAAGAGAAGAAAAACCTTATTAATAAATCTTCACACGAGTCACATGTAGCACCTGGAAATATACCTGCATTATGTTTAGTAATGCATTGAAACGTGTAGTTTTATTAGCATGTATCACCCTGCCAGTAGGGGGCTACCTGTGTAGAGATTTGTTGCTACAACATACTGCAACATATGTTAGATGAAGACATGTTTTCAGGTGGTAGTCGAGGCCGTGGAATATAGAAAAAAACCACGGTTTGTGTGTCCGCGGTAGTGAACTCTTGAACTCGCTGTGTGATAAAGCGTGAAGGAATAAAACTGAACTTTTATACAGTACTATCAGCATCTCCGTCTGAGTGGTGTAACACACACACGACTCACATAGACCCAGAGTTTTTACTGCTTGTGGGCTTCATTGTGAATGCTTTGTGACAAAACATTTTGCAAAAAGGGGGAAAGTTCTTTGTCAATTATTTTAAAGCGTTCAGAGGTTAAAGCATCACACCCTGGACTTTTTATTATTTTTTAAGACTATCCATCGCTTTCAGAAGCCCAACATTGGAGATGTTATCATCACATGCCTTCCTATCCTCTGCAGAAATAACTTTCCTAATGTTGATTGAATCATTAAATGAGTTAGCTGTCTCTTCACAGTATTTGGATGTGTGTAGGTTGCTGTAAAAACGGCGGCAAAAGGCAGATATATCTTTTGGATCATCAACTATCTGGTCATCTATTTTTAGTTTGTCGATCACAGCAAGAAGGGATCCGTGTTATATCCAATCTAAAAAAAGTAGGATGAGTTTTGCTCTCCCTCTTCAAACCATTTGGATCCAGATCGAACGTATGCACCCTTGGCTTTTCATTTGTATTCTTCTTTTCTCCTTCTCATGCTGAAACGGATGCTGGTAACTTCAGTTTCCTCGCGAGAGTCATCCCAAAGGGATTAATAAAGATAAATCCAAGTCTATAAATCTAATCTAAGTCTTTTTTGTTTAGCCAAATCAGCATCAAACTTCCTAAAAACAAAACTTCCCTAGTTCATATTTTAACAGTTCCCAGTTCCTCTTGTAAGACTTCTGGGTTTCTGCCTGGTTCCAGTGTGTTATTATTATATCTTTAACTTTTTCTTTGACCTGTGACCTCACAAGAGAACTATTTAATTTCCAGAGTGATGCTTTTGGGTCTGCACGACCACCAGGCAAGGATGTTGATAGAGAGATTTCTTTATGATCGGTCATAAGAAAAAATGATCTGAGATGTTTTCATTTATCAGGCATTTGGAAACCAGCCAGTAATCAATTCTAAACCGTCTTGATCTTTCCTTATTATGTCAAGTATACTGTCACTCACAAGGAAACAATTTCTTCCAGACATCCATTGATTCAAAATTCTCCATAACACGTTTCAGAGTTGAGAGAGACTGAATTCCTTGGGGGTTAATCTGTCTATGGTCTTATGTAAGGCTGTGTTAAAATCCCCATCTAATATGAAGGAGGCATTGGGATATTTGGTTAACCAGTAAGAATGCACTATTCTCCCGAGAGGAGTGGGATCCGTTGATGTTGATTATAATAACAATAAAATTGTTTATGGCTATTGATATCTGGGAATCTTAAATAATGATGCTCGGAAAGGATGGAGGAGACTGCACACATGAATAATAATAATAATAATAATAATAATAAATTCAGACTAAATGCAGCTTTATTCAGTTGTTGAACAAGGAAGATAACCGTGACTACACACACACACACACACACACACACACACACACA
>NC_045733.1:31604045-31606854 GCF_008692095.1 Etheostoma spectabile | reverse complement strand
CACACACACACACACAAGTGTGTACCCAAAGTGTCTCTCTGACTACTCTCCCTAATCAACCCTACACATTAAAGGAAAAATAACCCAATTTGGTGTAAAAACACATGAAGTCGTTTTACTACGCGATTTTGAATGATGACCATTAAATATATTTACATACATGCATACATATATACATTTAAACCTATAGGCTGTAACAGGCTTTTTAGCAATTTTCAAAACACAGATACTAAATGCTTTACAGAACCCAGAGTTAAAGAGATAAGATTAAAAAAAAATCAGCCGATCTGAGCAGGAATATGCTGCACAGTGCTCTGGCTTCTTGTATTTTCTGCTGCTAAGTAACGAGTATGACCGGTCCAAGATGGCGGCTGGATTTCTCGCGTTCAGCCTACCAATGCGGTGTCTACTCTTCATTATGTCTATGATCCACTCGCCATAATAACACCACCGTCTCCTTCAGTAGGTTACCCGTGGCACTATCCACTCGCCATAACCACACAACCGTCTCCTTCGGTAGGTTACCCGTGGCACTATCCACTCGCCATAATCTCACCACCGTCTCCTTCATAGTTACCCGTGCATATCGACTCGCCATAACCACACCCCTTCTCCTTCGTAGGTTACCCGGCACTATCCACTCGCCATATCACACACCACCGTCTCCTTCGGTAGGTTACCCGTTCACACTTCGCTCGCCATACCCACCACCGTCTCCTCGGTAGGTTACCCGTGGCACTATCCACTCGCCATAATCACACCACCGTCTCCTTCGGTAGGTTACCCGTGGCACTATCCACTCGCCATAACCACACCACCGTCTCCTTCGGTAGGTTACCCGTGGCACTATCCACCCGCCATAACCACACCACCGTCTCCTTCGGTAGGTTACCCGTGGCACTATCCACTCGCCAAAATCACACCACCGTCTCCTTCGGTAGGTTACCCGTGGCACTATCCACCCGCCATAACCACACCACCGTCTCCTTCGGTAGGTTACCCGTGGCACTATCCACTCGCCAAAATCACACCACCGTCTCCTTCGGTAGGTTACCCGTGGCACTATCACTCGCCATAACACACCACCGTCTCCTTCGGTAGGTTACCCGTGGCACATCCATCCCGCCATATCACACCACCGTCTCCTTCGGTATTTTACCCGTGGCACTATCCACCCGCCATAACCACACACACCGTCTCCTTCGGTAGGTTACCCGTGGCACTATCCACTCGCCAAAATCACACCACCGTCTCCTTCGGTAGGTTACCCGTGGCACTATCGACTCGCCATACCACACCACCGTCTCCTTCGTAGTTACCCGTGGCACTATCCACTCGCCATAATCACACCACCGTCTCTTCGGTGAGTTACCCGTGGCACTATCCACTCGCCATAATCACACCACATCTCTCGGTGTTACCCGTGGCACTATCCACTCGCCATAATCACACCACACTCTTTCGGTAGTTATCTGTGGCACTATCCCTCGTCATAACCACACACCGTCTCCTTCGGTAGGTTACCCGTGGCACTATCCACCCCCTAACCACACCACGCTCCTCGGTAGGTTACCCGTGCACTACCACTCCGCCAAAATCACACCACCGTCTCCTTCGGTAGGTTTACCCGTGGCACTATCCACCCGCCATAACCACACACCGTCTCCTTCGGGGGTTACCCGTGGCACTATCCCTCGCCAAAATCCACCACCGTCTCCTTCGGTAGGTTTCCGTGGCACTATCCACCCGCCATAACCACAACACCGTCTCCTTCGGTAGGTTACCCGTGCACTATCCACCGCCGCCATAACCACACCACCGTCTCCTTCGGTAGGTTACCACTGGCACTATCCACTCGCCAAAATCACACCACCGTCTCCTTCGGAGGTTACCCGTGGCACTTCCACCCGCCATAACACACCACCTCTCCTTCGGTAGGTTACCCGTGGCACTATCCATCGCCAAAATCACACCACCGTCTCCTTCGGTAGGTTACCCTGGCACTATCGACTCGCCATAACCACACCACCGTCTCCTTCGGTAGGTTACCCGTGCACTATCCACTCGCCTAACACACCACCGTCTCCTTCGGTAGGTTACCCGGGCACTATCCACTCGCCATAATCACACCACATCTCTTCGTAGTTACCCGTGCACTATCCACTCGCCATAATCACACCAATCTCTTTCGGTAGGTTATCTGTGGCACTATCCACTCGTCCTAACCACACCACCGTCTCCTCGGTAGGTTACCCGTGGCACATCCACCCGCCATACCACACCACCGTCTCCTCGCGTAGGTTACCCGTGGCACTATCCCTCGCCAAAATCACACCACCGTCTCCTTCGGTAGGTTACCCGTGGCACTATCCACCCGCCATAACCACACCACCGTCTCCTTCGGTAGTTACCCTGGCACATCCCTCGCCAAAATCCCACCACCGTCTCCTCGGTAGGTTATCCGTGCACTACCACCCGCCATACCACACCACCGTCTCCTTCGTAGGTTACCCGTGGCACTATCCACCCGCCATAACCACACCACCGTCTCCTTCGGTAGGTTACCCGTGCACTATCCCTCGCCAAAATCACACCACCGTCTCTTCGTAGTTACCCGTGGCACTATCCACCCCCCATAACCACACCACCGTCTCCTTCGGTAGGTTACCCTTGGCACTATCCACTCGCCAAAATCACCCACCGTCTCCTTCGGTAGGTTATCCGTGGCACTATCCACCCGCCATAGCCTTTGGGTGACAATGACTGGAGGTGGGGGGCTGAACACTTTGCCTGAAATGACAGCTGACAG
>NC_045733.1:31593862-31604035 GCF_008692095.1 Etheostoma spectabile | reverse complement strand
AGGGAGAGAAACAGATTTAAAGCAGGGTTGTAATTGGCTCTTTGGAATTTGTGGCTGATTCTGTTTGGTTTAACAGGAAGGTGAACGCCTCCAACAGCTGATTGGATTTAGGAGGAGAGCAGTGATTAAGTGTTAGGTCTTCCTCAAAGAATTTACGCTGAGCTACGTATCAGAAGAACATGCCTTTCCTCAAACATCTTTGAAAGCTGTTCAGTGGAAGTGTAATGGTAGAAGCATATTGTGACTCAATACTATGCTATAGCCTACAAAATGAAACCTGAATTTTCCATTTTTTTCCATTTTTTTTTTTCCTGTCAGCGCACCCCATTACTTCAATAACATGAAAAGTTCATGTTTTGTTTTTACTGTAGGAACCACCTAAATACAGAAAATGTTCCGTTTTTACTGTAGGAAACCATTAATAAACAGAAAATGTCTTTTTTTTACTGTCAGGACACCATTAAAATAACAGAAAATGTTATGTTTTTACTGTAGGAAAACCATAAATAACAGAAAATGTTTGTTTTTTTATACTTAGGAACACCATTAAATAACAGAAAAGATGTTGTTTTTACTGTAGGAACACCTAAATAACAGAAAAGTGTTTGTTTTTTTTTTTTACTGTAGGAACCCATTAAATAACAGAAAATGGTTGTTTTTTACCTGTAGGAAACACCAAATAACAGAAAATGTTAGTGGTTTTCATACTGTAGGAACACCATAAATAACAGAAAATGTTCTGTTTTCTTTAATGTAGGAACACCATTCTAAAGAACAGGGAAAAGTTTAGTTCTAAGTTATTGTTTCATCTGTAGGAACACCATTAAATAACAGAAAATGTTTTTGTTTTTTTTACGTAGGACACACTAAACTAACAGAAAAAATGTTACGTTTTTTTTTACTCTCGGAACATCCATTAACTTACAGAAAATGTGAGTTTTACGTTGTCAGGAACACTATGTAAAGAGAAATGGTTATGTTTTTTACTGTATGGAAACAACCACTAAATAACAGGAAAATGTTTGTTATGTTTTTTGTTTTACTGTCAGGGAAACACCACTTAAATACAGAAAATGGTGAGATGTTTGTTTTTAATTACTGGTAGACGATGCCGGGTAATGGCTTCCAGGAAAACTTTTTTGAGTAGTATAGAAATTCGTTTTTTATTTTTTTTTTTTTTAGATTCGAAATCCCAAGTTTTTTTGTTTCTTTTTTTTTTCCTCCCGAGTGTATAGTAGAGTTCGAGTAACAAAACGTAGTAATATAGTCGTCAGTAATAGTAGGAAGAGTAATGGGAGGAAAAGTAAAAGTTTACCAGTTTAGCGTCATAATTGTCCATTGTCCATTTATTGGTTCGTCAGTAAGAGTAAAGAAAGTATTTTTAGTAAGCAATTTTTTATGTTGTAAGTTATTCTTTTCAATAGTAAGCCCACACCCTTTTTTGTAATCTGTACCCTCTGTTTTTATGTAATGAGCACTTACAGTGCTTTTTCTGTTTATTTCCCGGTTTTTTTTTTCTTTTAGAGTGTACAACACAACTCTTTCAATTGCCTCCCCTGGGGGAGAGTTTCACGCCAGTTTTTTAATCTTCATTTAATTTAAAAGGTTTGGAAGTTCCCTCCAAACTGTATCTTTTTAATCAGCGGATTCTTTAAATGTGTTTTATTATAGTTATGAAAAACAGGTCTGTGTAGTCTTACAATAAAAAATTCATTTTCCTCCATGGGGAATATAAATATATAATATTAAATAACGCTTTTCACATAATTAATTATAACATATAATATTATTACATTTTATAATTAAATAATTATAAAGCAATTTCGTCTGTAGCACATAATAACGATCTCTTGTACTTGCTTTGTAGTTTGTCTGTACAATGAAGCTAACAGCCTTTTCTTTAATCATACAAAACCTGATTTCAATTGAGCACTTTCATTGTAATTCTTCATTTTACACAAGTCCCTATATCCAAATTTGTCTTTGTGTTTATTCAGAATAATTCTGGGATCAGTTCCCAATGACACAAAGACACAGCGAGATGAAAGGCGACCCCGTCTAGTGCGATCCGTCAGCTGTCAGCTGTTTGAGCCCAGCATGCCTGCGCTTGAGCGCGCTTGACTAGAGGATGCGGAAAGGAAACGTAGGTGACGGCAGGGAAGTTACAGTTTAGACGTCAGGTTCAGGTGTTTTTGGGAAACCCGAGAAAGCGCTTTCCATTGTCTGCCGTAGATAGACTAGCAGGACCCAAACTCCTAAAATATCACCGACTGCTTCGTCCCAGCACTAAGAATATCCCCGGCTCACTCCGTGCCGACTACCCCCGCGTCTCCTGAAGGCGGACTTATAACACCACCCCGACGTACACAGTGATAAAAAACCACCTCTCCCCCATGAATTATCGCAATCAGCCACACCATTACCAGCACCCGTCTAACACATCCCTCCCCCTGTTGCCACCCCCCCCGCCGTTGTAATCACCCAAAACCAACCCAAAAAGACCAAAGATCCATGTGTCGAGGGCCCAGTCCCTCCCCACGCACGCCCCTGCCCCCCAGGCGCCGCCCACTCCAGCCCCCGCCCCGCCGCGCTAAACAACAACCCCGACATCTGTCCTGGGCTACCCCCACCCCCCCCCCCAGCAGCCATTGACAGCCCAGGGTCCGGTCTGAAAGACCCCGACATCTTCACATAGGCCGCCTTGCCTTTATAGTTTTCTGTCAAGAGGATTCACCAACACTACATATGTCAAACACTAATTTACTGCACATTTTACCCCCCCAAGATCTCAAAGTATTAACACAGTAATTTTAACGTCTAATTTCCACACAAACGCTGCGTTAAACTGGGTTTGTCTCAAACAGCACCACGCCGAGGAAGGAATAAATCCCCCACAGGAACCCCGCAGGGAACGATCCTGTCGCGCCCCTGTTCGCGCCCCGCTGAGGACCATTTCTCTTATAGCGACCCCCCCCCGGCGCCCCACTTAGATTCTTAATCCACCACTTTGGTGACTTTCGCGGGGTGGACTCAATTCCAGTATTTGTCCCAGCCCCTCCCCCCCCCCCCCCCACTCTCTTGGCAGCCCCCTCCCTAATGCCCCCACCCCACCTCGCCCCCTCCCCCCCACCTCGGCACCCCCCCCACCAACCCCAGAAAAAAAGAAGAATGTGTCACTGCTGTGTGGCCAGAATTTCGACCGTGCTGCTGTCTGTGTCCGTGGGGGTGATGTGTGCGCTGAAGGGGTGTCTGGGTGTGGCTGTGTGCTTAGCTGTGTGCTAGTTTCTATGGGAATAAGGAGGGCGCGAGGACAGTTCAACACAAGTTGTGGATCACTTGTTTTTTAACAGTTTTTGGACAATAAGGAGCTCGATGCCTCAGGAGGGTAAGTACTGACGATCTTTGTCTTTGATCGCGTCTTTTAGACTTTTGTTGACAATAGGAAACTATATTATCTACTAATTTGATGATAACGGGGGGTCAAACCTATAGCCCTTACAGTCTGACCAGTTCTGTGTGGAGTCCCCGTCGTGGTCCCACATTGTCTAAAGATGCTGCAGAAGGAAATCCTAAAGCGCTTGTTTTAGGCCTCAGCTGCCGAGTCGACCCGTCCGTCTGGAATTTAACCGGCAGCTTCTGGAGACAACTGGTTCCACAAACACAACACACACACAACACACACACACACACACACACACACACACACACACACACACACACACACACACACACCAACACACACACCTTATATAAAGAGACTGGGAAGCTGTGGTGTTTCCACTCATCTCTCAGGAATCAGCTGCAGTCAGGATGGCCGAGTGAGTCCTGATCTGAACTTTTCCAGAATCTACAAAACTCCACAATCCCTGTTAATCGTCTTCCTCCTTCTTCCTCCTTCTTCTTCCTTCTTCTTCCTGTGTCTTCCTTTTTCTGTTTTCTCTAAAGGAAAAAGATGTCGTCGAGCAGGAGGAATCACCTCAAGGTAGAGTCACATGGTGCTGATATTTTTTTTTAATTGTGAGAGACAATGTTTTAATCATCGCGATCATACACGTTCACAGGCAGTTACCTACAGTACTGTCAAAGCAGTTTTATTACTACGTATTTTATGGGGAAATAAAACAATAACACAGTGAAATTGCTTGATGTAAATTTACACAACCCAATTTGTCAACGTAAGTTTTTAGGTTGAGAGTAGGGTGCACTCTTCATGTACGGAGACCACCAATGCATTGTGGGTATTAATTCACTAAGAATCCTCAAGTGTTTTATGATAATTACCTGACCTGTCCTCAAATATGAGCAATCTACTGGGATGGCGCCTTAAAGGTTAAGGTTACCAATCATACTCCACGCAAACCCCCCCCCCCCCCCCCCCCCCCCCCCCATCCCTCCCATTTTAGACTCAGAGAAGCGTTACCTCGTTGCACCTCAGGATAAATGTCAGCATTGCACACTCTCCGTTAATTGAATCTGAATTGCTTTTCTCTGAATATTTTTTGGGGGACATTTGGGGACGGGAGGGTTGGGGTTAGGACATTTCACAGACCTAACAATGGATCTATTGATCTTATGATATAAAAATAACCCAACAGCTGATCTGATAACCAAGATTTTGGAGCCCTTTAGTTCGTATATTTCACTTTTCACATACTTACTTAATGACATGAAGCCAACACAGAATACATGCAGGAAGAGGAAGATAGGGAGTGAAGAAAAACTGAACGGCTGGTATAACATGCACACCTTAAAAAAAGAAGAAACAACATTACAGTAGCCGGGGTTGGAACCCTGCATGGGTCTCTCTCTCTCTCTCTCGCTCTCTCTCTCTCTCTCTCTCTCTCTCTCTCTCTCTCTCTCTCTCCCCCTTTCCTGTCTATCCACTGTCACTGCTGAATAAAGGGAAAAGCCCCCCAAAATAATCTAAAAATAGGGTGACTACACTAGAAACAATGGAACAAGGGTATGTTTTTGTTGTTTCTGTTTTAGGAAATTAGACTATAAAGACAGTTTAGAAGCAGCTTTTATCCACCTAATAAACACAGAGTCTTGATTATCACTTTTTTTATTTTACGTGTTTAAGCTTATAATGACAGTCCCCTTTAACTAACTGTGCAGTACACGGAGCAGCTTTAGCCTCCACGGCTCATTACCAGCTGTCGTCCCCGGCCAGTTGACAAGAGGAATCCTAAAATACAACTTTAATTGAAATAAATAACATTACTTCTATAATGGCAGCAGGCCTGAGACAGTAAGACAAACACACACGTGGCACACAATTAACTTTTTAACTTGAACTCGTCATGGTGGTCCATCAGCGTCCGCCTGTTGCGTGGTGCTCTGAACTCTCTCCTCCTCCTCTTCCTCCTCCTCTTCCTCCCCTCCCACGCCTTTTAACCCTCCCTCTCTCTTCCTCCTCCCCTCCTCCTCCCCATCCTCCTCCTCCTCTTCCTCCCCCTCCTTTTAACCCTCATCCCCTCCCCCCCTCTCCCCTCTTCCTCTCTTCCCCTCCTTTTCCCCCTCCTCCTCTCTTCCTCCTCCTCCTTGAACTCCTTCCCTCCCCTCCGCCCCCTACTCCCTCCTCACTGCCTCTCCCTCACCTCCCCCTCCACCCTCCTACCAGTTTCCTCTTCTCCCCTCTTCCTTCTCCCCCTCCTCCTCTCTTCCTCCCCTCCCACCCCTCCTTATCCTCCTTCCTCTCCCTCCCCCTCCTTTTCACTCCTCCTCTCCTCCTCTCTCCTCCTTCTCCATCTCCCCCCTCCTTCTCTCCCTCCATTCCCCTCCTCCTCTCTTCATCTCTCCCCCTCCTTTTTACTCGCCACTCACTCCCCTCCTCCTCTCTTCTCCTATCCTCTCCCTCAGAGCTTACTGCTGCAGATTGGTCAGGCGTTGCTGGCGGAGGAGGCCATGGAGGCCGAGAAGGAGAAGATGAAGCACGTGGAAGAGCACTGCCCCCCCCTCTCCGTCCCAGGATGCACGCAGGAGCTCCAGGTAAACGTCCTCCATCAACTCAGCCTAGAGGCTCTGAGTGGAAGTCAGAAACCAACAGGAGCAACATGACAGACGTTAGTCCTCGCAGGTTAACAGGACCGTGCTCTGATTTGAACAGTTCTTCCTTTCGATTCTGGTTCTCATCGAGTCTCGATACCGAGTCTTTGAGGGGTGGAGCTGAATCGGGTCCACGCTGATTTTACAGATAAGAGGAACATTTTAATTATATATAATAATGTTTTTATTATTGATCCCCAGTGGGGAATGAAATTACAATTCACATCATTAAACAGGCGCCTGAAATACACACACACACACACACACACACACACACACACACGGAGAGATGTCAGAGTGAGTGGGCGGTGTAGTGCCTAGAAGGTGAACTGGCATCTCTCCAGCTACAAATCCACACTCCGTGCTTTTGGGGGGACTTGAACCAGCGACCCTCTGGTTCCAAACCCAACTCCCTACGGAGGTGAGCTGCTGCCCCCCCCGTTTCCACAACACTACAAAAACCGCAACCAAAAAAACAACAAGTTGTGTTACACTTCCAAAAAAGTGTTTGTTAACTGGGACCTGCAGACCAGTAAACCCACTGGAGAGATGATTTCTCTGTTTGGTTCATCTCACATATATATATATATATAATATATAATATATAATATATATATATATATTATATATTAATGTATCCCTAAGATCTGGGGACTTCCAAATGAACAGACCTTTGGTCGGTTTGTCTGCTGACAATCCCATTTTGCAGCGTAACACGCCCCCCGAGTGAGATGAATATAATATCAGAGATATAGATATAATATATATATATATATATATATATATATATATATATATATATATATATATAGGGTTTGTTTTTCCCATTTGTGTTCCAATCCCCTCTTCCTGTCTGTTCCAACAACCAGGAGTTGTGCCGGAAACTTCACAAGCAGATCGATCTGGTGGACGACGAGCGGTACGACATGGACCTCAAAGTAAAAAAGACCAACAAGGAGGTAGATTTTTATTTTTTTCAAGTTTGACTTCCAGCCACAGTTATTTTGTTAACTCAGGTTATTTTTTATTTACATCAAGGTCAAGGTCAAAGTTCTTTTTCTATAGCACATTAACAAACAGTCACTGCTGCCCCAAAGTGCTGCACAACTATAGATAACAACATAAGATGAAAGCATAATAAATAACTGGAAAAAAACATCCAAAACAGAATATGCCAAAAACAATAAAACAGATAACAGATAAAAACTGTCAAAGCTCAGCTTCTGTTAAAAGCCAGTGCAAAAAGATGAGTTTTTAAAATTTATTTAAAACTCTCAATAGAGGAAGCTGCTCTAATGTTGCTCCGCTAACTTATTTTGTTAACTCGTGTTATTTTTTATTTACATATGATATTTTATTCACGTGTCACGCCACTAACTGACCCGTCCCGCACGGCATCACACGACACCCATACACGGGGAGTTTCATCCCCAGCTTTCAGACCAATGTCTACACACAACATCCTCTACAAAAAGAAGAATAAAGAGAATTACAGCAGCCACAACCCATCAATTGTATGACTACATTATTTCGTAAAAACCACAAAACACAAAAATGTCTCTTGCAGACGGAGAATATTTGATGCATTTTAACCCGTTTGCTCTAAAAAGTCTGCAAATAAAACAGTTTTCTGTTCAAAAATGTCATATTCTCATCTCTTTTACTTCAAATTTATTAAATGATTCTAATCTTAAATCATGATAATATATGGACAATCCATAAGAATTAACCCGCTGATTTCAATAACCAATGGCCACTACATCATATTTACTATGTGACGGGCTAGTGCTTTAAATATAATCCCTTCAATCAGAGGCAACAACTATTGTCTCTTTTTTTTTCCACACACACACGCACACACAAACACGCACACGCACACGCACAGGCACACACACACGCACATACACACGCACACACACACACACACACACACACACACACCCACACACGCGCGCAAACATGCACCACACACACGCAATACACACACACACACACACACACCCAAACCGCACACACAAACACGCACAACTCACAGGCACACCACATACGCACATACCACAACTACACACAACACACACCCACACGCGCAAACATGCCCACACACACAACACACACCACCCCCACAACACCCCCAAACACAGCACACCAAACCCACCAGCGCACGAGGCACACACACACCACATACACAACGTCACACCCACACCCTTAGGCATACACACACTCACATACACACGCACACACACACACCCACACGCACACAACACAACACACACGCTAGCCCGCTTGCACCAACACACACACACACGCACACCCACACACACCACACCCTCACCCAACACACGCACACAACCTCAAACATGCACACACACACGCACATACACAAACACGCACACACAAACACGCACAGGCACTCACACACACACACACAAACACACGCAGAGACACACACACACACACACACACACACTTTCCACCGAAACAGGATGTAGATTTTTAAATCTGGACCCAGAACACATGCAGAGGGTCTGAGTGTCTTCTCTGTCAGATCGAGGACCTGAAGCTGAAGGTCCAGGACCTGAACGGGAAGTTCAAGAAGCCGGCCCTGAAGAAGGTGCGGATGTCGGCCGACGCCCTGCTGGCCGCGCTGCTGGGCTCCCAGCACAAAGTCTCCATGGACCTGAGAGCCAACCTGAAGCAGGTGAAGAAGGAAGTCAAAGAGGAGGTGCGTGCTTTTAGACACTCAAGGATACGGCACAAGTACATTTACATCTGGCTCCTCTGATTTCTACGGTTTCATCTTCAAACTACAAAACTCACAGAGGATTTTAGATCAGGGGGTCCTCAATGTTTTAAAGGCCAAGGAGCACTTAACTGAGAGAGATGGAGCAGGGACCCTTCTTCCACAGCACATGTATTGAATCAAATTAAGTTGCATTAAACTGAGCCTATAATAACATGTGGTTGACCTTTGATTGTGCATAGAATTCTAAGACATTACAATAATAATTGCTGGCATGATTTTATAAATCCTGTTTAAAAAAATGCATGTAGCACAGTGGATCCAGACCTGTGTCTGTGGATGACTACCTCAGTGACTAGCTTAGGGACTACCTTACCTGTTGTCTTCCTCAGACATGATATGAGCAGATGACACCAGCTGATCTGCACAATAAACATGTGCTTAAACAGGCAGAATCCATCATGGCCGATAGTTCTCAATCTTAGTCGGCCACCAGCCAAAACAAATAGATATAAACTCTCCTTCGTCCCCTCTGCTATCTCTCTGTTTAACTCTGTAAAGAATAGGTAACGTCTGCACATTAGGGAACATTTGGACTTTTAATGTCGTGGTATTTATTTCCCCGAATGGTCTGATCCTGTACTTCTAATCGATGTTGTCGTCTTTGTTGTCAAAGCAAAACGAATCGCTCCTCGGGGACAGTTAAAGGCCCTGAACTTGAACTTGATATGAATCTGTGTGCTGCTGCTCTCTGCATGTCTCAAAATCCTCTTTAATAACGGTTAAACAAATGATTTATGGGAAAAGAAGTTGACAATTGTGTAATAACTGTGACGGGCCTATGTAAGAGTTTTACATTTTGGCATACGTTTGCTTTTCATGTGATTATTTAGTAGGAGTGTACGATTCAGAAAATGTCACGATTCTATTTGATTTTTAGGCTCATGATATAATTCAATATCGATTTTTGATTCAAAACTGAGTTCTCGATGGGGCGGCCTCTAGCTCACCCAGTAAGAGCATGCGCCCCATGTAGGCTGAGTCCTTTGCAGCGGCCCGGGGTTCGAGTCCGACCTGCAGCGTGTCATCCCCTCCTTTTCTATCCACTGTCACCATCTAATAAAGGGAAAAGCCCCAAAACAATCTTTTAAAAAAACAGATAATATCTCTATAAATTAAAAAAAAAAAAAAAACTGATTCACAGAATGCAAATGCAGTTACTTTTCCCATGTATATAAAGTATGTACAGTATATATACACACACTCACCTAAAGGATTATTAGGAACACCTGTTCCATTTTGAACCAAAATTGGACAGTTGAAGACTGGAAAAATGTCGCCTGGTCTGATGAGTCTTGATTTCTGTTGAGACATTCAGATGGTAG
>NC_045733.1:31593632-31593852 GCF_008692095.1 Etheostoma spectabile | reverse complement strand
AGAACATGGATCCATCATGCCTTGTTCCCACTGTGCAGGCTGGTGGTGGTGGTGTAATGGAGTGGGGGGGTTTTCTTGGCACACCTTAGTGCCAACTGGGCATGGTTTAAATGCCCCGGCCTACCTGAGCATAGTTTCTGACCATGTCCGTCCCTTTATGGCCACCATGTACCCGTCCTCTGATGGTTACTTTCAGCAGGATAATGCACCATGTCACAAA
>NC_045733.1:31592393-31593622 GCF_008692095.1 Etheostoma spectabile | reverse complement strand
TTTACAATTGGTTTCTTGAACATGACATGATGAGTTCACTGGACTAAAATGGCCCCCCACAGTCACCAGATCTCAACCCAGCAGAGCATCTTTGGGATGTGGGGGAACGGGAGCTTCACGCCCTGGAAGTGCATCCCACAAATCTCCATCAACTGCAAGATGCTATCCTCTCAACATGTGCCGACATTTCTAAAGAATGCTTTCAGCACCTCGTTGAATCAATGCCACGTAGAATTAAGGCCGTTCTGAAGGCGAACGGGGGTCAGACACAGTATTAGTATGGTGGTCCTAACAACCCTATAGGTGAGTGTACATACTGTATGTATGCATGTAAATTCATATTATTCATGTGGTATAATCTGCATGTTTTTCTTTGCAGGAGAAGGCGACAGGCGACTGGAGGAAGAACGTGGAAAACAAAGCTGGGATGGGCGGCAGGAAGAAGATGTTCGAGTCAGAGGCCTAAACCGCAGCGTGTTGCTCTTCAGTCTTAATTTCTCGTCTCATGTGACTCCATCTTGTTGGAACTGTGTATTAAAAAAAAGTAAAAACATGTGGCGCTTGTGTGTTTCTTGGCAATGATTTCATAAATCACGAAAGATAAGTTGCTAGCCTGGAATTCTGTGTTTGTGGTCTTCTTATTTTTGTGGTGTGTTTGTGGATGTTACTTTTTTGTGTGCATGATGAAAATAAATTAATAATAAGCGTGATGCTTACGTGAAAAGAAGATCTTATTGGAGGAAGTGACCAAGTTGAGAGTGGCGACCTAGTCCTTAAAACTCTGTTTGACCCTCGTGCCGTCTTCCCGTCAAAATTGAAAATCCACACTGTTGTTGGCGCTTTTTATCGATGGTTTTTAAACTTTTTCTTATGTTTTTGTCCATTTTTTCAACACTTTTGTTCTTTGTCACTTTTTTTGGACGTTTTCAAAACTACGTAACACTAACTTATTAACTTTAGTTTTCAGTTATCTTAGAAATGTATGGTCAAAAAAACCTAATTTGTAGGAAATTCCACCTAATGTTTGAGTTAGAAAAGCAGGAATTAGGAATTTTTATGACTAAAATTGAACAATCGTATGTTGATGGATAATCACAGACTGGAATATAGTCAACTTTTACTCAATATTATTTCAAAAACACTCACATTTTTTCATTCAAATGCTATAAAATTGAATAATACGCCCCAAAATTAATGAAAGTAGAGATGTGTACTCGCCAAAGAGCGTT
>NC_045733.1:31585751-31592383 GCF_008692095.1 Etheostoma spectabile | reverse complement strand
ATGTTATTTTGGGGAATTAAAAAGAACATTGATATAGGAAAACGGGTCAAGTAAACATGAGAAACAACATGAGGGTTAAGTAGAGTAATTTAAGTTTAAGTCATTATCATTTATTTATTTATTTCTAAAAAATAAATAAATATGTAGCTATTAGATATTCCACTTGGTGGCGGTAATGCACCAAATTCTGTGTAATACACCTTTAAAGACGACGACGAAGAAGAAGAAGAGACGTCATGTGATTCGCTGGCTGCAGGAAGCAGAATGAACTAGCTAGCTAGCGTCCCTTCTACTACACCACCAGGCTGCGATTATTAACATTTAAAGGCAAATATCTGGAAACCACCAATTAAAGGACTAAGACGAGGCGCTGTTCTGCCGCTAATTTCCCCCACAAAAGAGACAAAAATGACGGCGGCGGTGTTTTTCGGCTGCACCTTCATCGCCTTCGGCCCGGCCATCGCTCTGTTCCTGTTTACAATCGCCCGGGACCCCCTGAGGGTCATTTTCCTCATCGCAGGGTGAGACTTCATCCATCTTTATCAAAGCTGGGGGCTAGTTAACGTGTCTTCATCATAGCAGGGCGACACCGTCGTGTTTAGTTAGATAAAACACAGCATTTACCAGAGCTAGCTAGCTGGCTAGCTTGCTAGCTAACCGACAGTCCACTTCATTAGCTAGCTACCGTTAGCTTCCATTTTCGGACATCTTGCTAGCTAGTTTCTTTGTTGTTGTTCATACAGTATGTGAATACAAGGCTTTTACCAGGCTTTTCCCTCACACATATACACTAATAAACAACAGATAAGGTAACTGAAATACCCAGTTTTATATTCCAAACGTTATCTTTTCGGTTCCCACTAACGCTACTTTCGGTTTATGCGCAGAAGCTCATTCGTTTCCCTGCTATTTTAACCACTAAACCCCTAAAGGTTTAAAGTGGCCTGCCATTAATCATGCCAATGACCAAATAATGAACGATCATGGCCTCCTGTCTCTTGCTTGGCATCCTTAAAGGACATCTCAGCCTGGTTTTGTAGCTACCTGATCCATTCTGTTGTCGTGAGAGAGAAGCCTACTTTTATCCCAAAAAGCCAGACATCTGCATCCGCATCCACGGTTATTGTTAATTGGGCTACTAAGAAAGGCTTAATAAAACACAAACAGGTCACCTCAACATCTGGTCATATAAAGAGAATTGCTTATCTTATGCTTTTTGGCGTGTTTCACTTTCCTTTATTGTGTTATATATTCTTTTTGTGCACGTTATAAGTTTACAGTGAAAAAGCCCAAAGTCTCCCCCCCCACCCCAAGGGACTTAACATCTCAAAGAGAAAACACTGTTAGAGTTGCATGCTGTCATACTCTGCTTCTGACTGGCTAGTAGTCCTTACCTAGCTACTGTCAGGGCCCTCATACTCTGTCTTTTGACTGGCTAGTAGATCCTTACCTAGCTACTGTAGGGCCCTCATACTCTGCTTCTGACTGGCTAGTAGTCCTTCCTAGCTACTGTTAGGGCCCTCATACTCTGCTTCTGCATGGCTGTAGATCTTACCTAGGTACTAGTCAGGGCCCTCATCCTCTGCTTCTGACTGGCTAGTAGTCCTTACCTAGGTACTGTCAGGGCCTCATCTCTGCTTCTGACTGGCTAGTAGTCCTTACTAGTACTGTCAGGACTCCTATACTCTCGCTTGCTTCGTACTGGCTAGTATCTTACTAGATACTGTGAGGCAGCCCTCATACTCTGCTCCTGACTGGCTAGTAGTCCTAACCCTAGGTACTGTCAGGGCACACCCTCATACTCTGCTCCTGACTGGCTAGTAGTCCTTACCTAGGTACTGTCAGGGCACGCCCTAATACTCTGCTCCTGACTGCTAGTAGTCCTTACCTAGATACTGTCAGGCACGCCTCTACTCATGCGGCTCCTGACTCGGTCTAGTACAACCCAATAGGCACTTAGCTAGGCTACCTGTCCACCCCCGGGCAAGCCTATCATAACTTCTGCCATCCCCTGATGCGCTAGTAGTCCGTAGATCTTCGTAGAAGCATGCTGCATGCGTATTGGCTCACTGACGCTGATGAGATTTACTCCTTATGTATTAAAGTTTGGTATCGAGTGGCCGGGTTAGCTCAGTTGGTAGAGCGGGCGCACATATATAGAGGATTCCTCCTCGGTGCAGCGGCTGCGGGTTTGACTCCGACCGGCGGCCCCTTGCCCACTTTGTCTCCCCTTTCATGTCTTCATCTTTTCTGTATTTATGAGTTCTCACTAAAATAATACAATTAGTTTCATTGTCACAACAAAACATCAAAATCTATTAAAGTTCTGATAAATAAAATGTAGAAAAATACAAACTTACGATAGGAAACTTAAACAAAGTCCTTTTGAACAAAAACACATTAACAAAATAATAGTGTTCTCTGGTGGAAGAAATGTGCAACGCCAACGCTCATATACAAACATACATACAAACATATGGTTTTATCAGAAGCATTAATTTGTCATTATAAATGACAGTTTGGTCGGTGCCTAAAAAGTATTTAATTCAGTACCCCGCCCTGTTCAGTTGCCTTAATTAACTTATCGTCACCTCTGCATGTTACAGAGCGTTTTCACTCTCATAATTAACTGTGAATCTGTGTATTTTTTGCTCCCAGAGCGTTTTTCTGGCTGGTGTCTCTGCTGCTGGCGTCCCTCGTGTGGTTCATCTCGGTCCAGATCAGTAACAAGGACAGCGCGGCGCAGCAGAAAGGGCTCCTCATCTTCGGCGTGGTGCTGTCCGTCCTCCTGCAGGAAACCTTCCGCTTCGCCTACTACAAGCTGCTGAAGTAGGTCGCCGCCGCGTCACATGATCACAGCCGGGGTCTGATGCTCTTCGTCTTCGTTATAACACGGACGGTCTCACGCTGATTATATTCACTGTGAATATTATATTCACTGGGACTTATTTCAACTGGTCGGCAGCTGTTTACCGTTACGAGTGTCACATTTCCTTCTCGTTCTTCATTGTCAGAGTAACATGAAGTAAACTTTGAACTTGTGTAGAAAACTTCTGCACATTTTATCATCATCATTTCACTCTGATTATTCTTTTTGTTTTGTTTTCCTGGTGAGTTGCTCACCTTTTTGTCCTTTTCAACCGCATATTATCTTCCTCTAACTAACACAA
The DNA here is from genome assembly GCF_008692095.1 of Etheostoma spectabile. Lineage (NCBI taxonomy): Eukaryota > Metazoa > Chordata > Actinopteri > Perciformes > Percidae > Etheostoma > Etheostoma spectabile. The sequence continues at coordinate 31,589,213 of NC_045733.1, read as the reverse complement.
ATATTTATTTCTTTATGTTCTCGTGTACAGAAGCACACTGTGAAACTAGGAGTTAAAAGTGTGTGTGTGTGTGTGTGTGTGTGTGTGTGTGTGTGTGTGTGTGTGTGTGTGTGTGTGTGTGTGTGTGTGTGTGTGTGTGTGTGTGTGTGTGTGTGTGTGTGTGTGTGTGTGTGTGTGTGTGTGTGTGTGTGTGTGTGTGTGTGTGTGTGTGTGTGTGTGTGTGTGTGTGTGTGTGTGTGTGTGTGTGTCCCCTTTTAGGAAAGCTAATGAAGGCCTCCTCACTCTCAGTCAGGAGGAAACCATGCCGATCTCCATACGGCAGCTGGCCTACGGTACCGTTAGTCTGCACATCACTATCTGTCTCTTATCTATTTATTTATTTATTTTACTGACTGTGTTTGCATGACGCCTTGGAAAAATCATCATTTCTGCTTCCCAACTGCGGAACAACCTCTGATAACTATATTTTAGAGTATTCTGTTTTTTAAAGGTGCACTACTCCAATTTTTACACATCAAATTCAGCTTACTTGTCATGGGAGTACTAGTACTACAGGATGTCAAGATGCATCGTACCATGGACGAACCCTCTGTGTTTCTAAATTACCTTTAACAAATATTTTATAACTCATATTCTGGAAATTCAGAGCCCTGCTCGGGCTTAAAATCTCGGCTCTAGCCCGGTCTTGGCCCGAGATGCTCTAGCCCGGGCCTTGTCCGAAAGCTTAACAGAATTATTTTTTCCTATTTTTCCCTATAACACAGAGAACAAAGAACAAAACTAAGTGTAACTTTAAAAAACAACAACAACATATGAGTGAGGAAAACTACAGAAAAGGACTGTGATCAATCTGTTTGAGTCCCGGATAAATTGTGGCCTGCATATTAAATATATAAAAGGTTTCTGTCTGCAATAATAGTTTTAACCGATCACCACCCCAAATGTTCTTATGTATGGCTTCAAGGCTATCTGGCTTACTGTTATGTACGTTTAAAAAATTGCTTTTCTGATGGCTTCCTTGTGTTCGTAGACTATGTAAAAGCAGCCGCGTGTACGAGATAAACTAGAAATGTCGTGTTCCAGTTAACCCTCCTGTTGTCCTCGGGTCGAATTTGACTCCTTTTCTAAAATTTGGGTTTCTATCAACCAAAATGTCCAAAACAATTACATGGATGGTTCCATTCGACGCTCTTTACAAGTAAAAGAAATGGATCAGTTCACTACTTTCTTTTGTATTTGGGTGTTTTTATTCAATTTTATGGCATTTGGAAAACAAAAATGATAAAAGAACATTAAAGAAAGTGACAAAAATGACTGAGCGCAGAAGAAAAGTGACAAAAACATCGGAAAAAGTGTCTTAATTTGAGCCGAGAAAAACAAGAAGTAGCGTAGTGGGCGGGAGGACAACACAAGGGTTAATAAATGTTGTGATGTCATACACCTTATAATTCCTGACGTATGAATTGCTTTATATTAGCTTAATGGTTGCAGAGGCCACGTTTTAAAGTCCCTTATTTTGCCTCAGTGTCCGGACTCGGCTTCGGCTTCATGAGCGGGGCGTTCTCGGTGGTCAACATCCTGGCGGACTCTGTGGGACCGGGGACGGTCGGGATCCACGGAGACTCGCAGCACTACTTCCTGTCCTCAGGTACCAATGCACACAGACATTTCCAGTTTTTGGACAAAACCGAATTCAACAGCTGTGTCGGCTTCATTCTGCCATCACCCCCTCAGTAAGAAGACATCTATCCAATCCAATCCACTTTATTTGTATAGCACGTTTTACAAACGCAAAGCTACCAAAGTGCTGCACAGAAAACTCAAACATACAAAACCATTAATGTAAAATATTGTAAAAACAAAATAAGAGCATCAGGTTTAAAAAGATAAAAAAATAGATAAAATTAATAAACACTAAAATACAATAAAACAGTAAGAGCCATCAGAGGGCCACACAACTCACATGGAGTTAAAAGCCAAAGAATAAAAATGTGTCTTAAGACGAGACTTAAAACGTCACAGTCTGGGCCCCGCCTCGTTGGGCATGGGGCCGCGGGCGCCGGCCCGGGGCGGCGGGCAGAGCGTTACCAGAGTTAGGCTCAACACACAGAAAAGGCCAATGACCCCCGAGGTCTTGAGGCTCGTCTTGAGCGGGCGCACCCAACCACTCGCTGGAGCTGGCGCTTCCTGGATCACCTCAATCTGACCCGCGCGGTATCCACTATAAATTAGGAGAGGTCCGAGATATCATGCGGGGCCCAGTCATAACAGCTTAACAAACACAACCCATAAAATCTTAAAATCAAGGAAAGCCAGTGCAATCGAGGCAGAAATTGGTCTTACTGGACGACGGCTTCAGTCGCATTGGTTGCAGTTATAATAACATGTATACAATTAAATGCCCTTATTTATTAACAACAGCTTTGGACCCTTTCCCAACCAATTGTAGACATCTACAGTTTTTTTTTTTCTGTCCCGAGCAGTATCTGCTCGTACAAGCTGAGAAAGTTAAAACAGGTTTAATCACCCCCCCCCCCCCCCCCCCCCTCAGATTGGAAACATGTGATCCATTCTATCTCTCCACTCCTTTAAAAATGCCCTGATTTCCTATTGCAGTACCAGCTATACCTGTCCATAATCCTCTAATAACACTATGAGAACACCTCCTTTAATATTATTACTAATATCCAATTCTATTCTTGCTCTGACTCAAACTAGATTATAACTGACTGATTATGCGTTATGTTTTATTTTGGTCTTTTTTTTTGTGTGTGTCTGTTTTCATTTTAACTGTTGTGTCTAATTATGAATGTACTGCATTTTTATTTATTGTGACGGACCTTCTTGAAACCGAGACGCTGCTTCTCAGGGGGTTACTCCAGCGGTGTGTGCTAGGGCTACGCGATTGGAGGAAAATAAATCATCATGCGATAGCGTTGAACATCGCGATAACAATATTACTCGCCATAAATACACAGATATTTAAGTGCACTCTGATTCTGCTGCTTTCAGTACTTTGCTAAAATACAACAAATTGCTTGTTGAGCTTAAAGCAAACGCAAAGGAAATAATTTCCAACATGCTTTTATTTCACAAATTGAACATTGAATATTAGGGGTGTGCTAAAATATCGATTCTCATTTATGAATCAAGCTCTACCGATTCAAAATGGATTCATAGAATCACATAAAGTGTTTTGTAATGGCGTTGTTTACTATCACATAGGAAAAGTAACTACATGTACATACCCTCTGAATCGTTTTTGAATCCAATCATCAGCATAATATCGATATGTTACATTTTAAAGTGCAGTTTTCTACTCATATTTTCTTTCAACTAAACCCAAATAAAGTTGTAGTGTCTTTTGCAAAATGTCGCTGCCTTTTATGTTTATTGCGACAGTTGATAGCGTGTGTGTGTGTGTGTGTGTGTGTGTGTGTGTGTGTGTGTGTGTGTGTGTGT
>NC_045733.1:31557969-31584009 GCF_008692095.1 Etheostoma spectabile | reverse complement strand
ATATATATATATATATATAGAAACATAAATTGGTTTTAGTGTTTTCTCTACCATTTTTAGCCCTACCGCGTTTTTTTTATACACACACACGCACACGCACACACACAACAACAACAAACCGGATGCGTGAGATGAAGCTGTTTTTACACATCAAGGTAATTCACTTGTTCTTCGCTAAAGTTTCAAATCATTTTATTGTTATTGCGCAACCTTGTCCCTATTTCACTTGTTGCTGAGTAACGTACCTTAACATCCCATGGTCTCTTGAACGTAGCGTAGCTGTAGCAAGCTCCCTCGTAGTAACTAGCTGGGCTCCGTGCTGCAGAGCGGCGATGGCTAGTTGTTTAAGCCGCTACAGCCCTCCGTGTAGGGGGGGGTGTCCTTGTGCCTTGTCTGTGCTTTTAGCCTAGCTTATAATGGTACCTGCGTAATGCTTCAAATGCTCCGTGTAGACGAACCCCGACAGCTGTATTTTTTTGCTCTTTGCGCTTGAGCCGGGTTTGTGTAAAACCCCGCGATGGATTAGGACAGGCAGATTGAAACAAGGGGGGGGGGGTGGGGGGTGCCTAGCCTACCGTTACCTGCTGTAATCGTGAAAGCTAAATACCAGAAGCATTTGGGCGTGGCGCTGTGGTTGCGTGGGCGACTTTTGTTTTTCTTCCTTTCGTTTTTTTCCCTTTTCGGTTCTTTTCAGTTGTTTTTTTCTTTTGTTTAACTCTGTAATCTGATGGGGATTTTTAAACGCTCGAATACAGCTACTTCACTCGAAACATAATCGATACTTTTGAAAAAAAATCACAATTGGAAAAAACTACTTGAAAAATACAAAATACACAACAACAGTACTCAATACAGTACTGTGAATAAATGTATTTTGTTACTTTCCACCTCTGGTAGCTGCAGGAAGCCAGTGCGAGACCACAAACTAAGTCATTATTTATATATTGTTTTTTTAGTTTTTTGGGGCATTTTCTGCCTTTTCATTTGCAGCTGAAGACATGAAAGGGGGAATGACATGCCGCAAAGGGTCGCAGGTGGGAGTCGAACCAGGACTAGACCTCTATACCTAGACTCTCCCTGCTCTACCGACTGAGCTATCCGGGCGCCCTGATGTATTGTTTTATTGTTGATGTCGTCTTCTCGTCTTCTCGCGCAGACCTTCCAGAACCCCGAGTATGTCGGCAGCCTGGTTCCCACCTACGTCATCCTGTTCCTGATGGGCGTCTGGGCGTTCTACTCGGCCGGCGGCTCCCTCAGGAACCTCAAACTCTGCATCACCTGCAAGGACAGGGACTTCCTGCTCGCCAACCACCGGCCCAGATAACGCAGCACGCCCGGGCGGTGTGCGAGACTCTCTATCCAAAGATCACCGAGATCAGACACACACGCACACACACACACACACACACACACACCAAACACAGCAAAGAAGCAGTGCTAGCCTCCTGTTCATCTGCTGTTTCACTTAAGAGGCATTTCATCATCTTAAATCTAGAAAAAAAACCACAACATAAAAGTAAAAGCAGTGGAAGTTCCTTAAAGGAAAAGGTACAGAAACGATGATTTAGATCACGGGTGTCAAACTCAACTTCACTGAGGGCCACACTGGAAAATAAGAATCACATCAAGGGCCAGACATGTTTAGTTTGTTGATATGCTTTTATTTAATCAAAAAAGTGAAATATCTTTGACTGTATTATTGCATATGTCACGTAGCCTTCTCACTTACAGTTTGGTCGACATAAAGTCCTAAAGAAGTCAGGAAAGTTTCTCAGCCATCATAGAAAAAAGCACCCAAGACATTTGAAAAAGTTACAAAAACGTCAAAAAATATGACAACAACATCAGAAAAAGCGACAAAAACTAGGTGGGCCAAAATGTGTTGTGAACCTAAATTGATATGGGGCCGGATCATAATCTGCAAGGGGCCGGATTTGGCCCGCGGACCTTGAGTTTGACACATGTGATTTAGATTGTTTGTATGACGAGGTGATATCGCTACATCTGATATCTGGCTGATTGTGGTCCCCGGTTGAGTTGGCGTCACTCTTTACATTCTGTACATACTCCGATGTTTTCCTCTTTTCTGACGGCTCTCTTCCTTTCAAATGACGTGTCAAATCTTTCAAAGGGTGGGTTTATTGTTTGTGAACAAAACTCTTTGTGTAAATATTTATGCATTTTTAATTCCCTGATGTGTAGATGGTGAGAAGTTTTAACCTCTTTTCATGATGCGATATCTTTAGTCTGTAAGAGCTTGCCTTTGATTTGAAATGAAAAGAAAAGTGAATGAATGATCTGCAGAAGCCGAGACGGGACACGCGGACTGGTGGTTATTATTATTTTAATCCCAGTTGTCTTGAGGTCACGGCTTAATCACTACTGTTGGACATTAAAGGTCCCATGGCATGAAAATTTCACTTTATGAGTTTTTTTTTATTAACATTAATGAGTTTTAAAGGCAAAATGCACAAACATTTCATTTAATCAAATTCCGTTTGCGTGGTTGTGGTCATAATTTCTTCTCTTGTTTTCTCAAACATATCACAAGTTTTGTCCCACAGGAATTAGACAATTTTAATTGGTACCCACAGCAGCCGTCGGCAACCTGAGAGAAAAAAAAAAATCTTTAAAGGTGCTATGAGTTCCTGCATGGTTTAAACATGATTTCATTTTTTTTCTCAAATCGTATGCGTCCCTACCTGATCTGCTAGCCGCCTGCCCCCTGACTACACCGTGAAAAAGCCCGGTCTCGGGATACAACACGGGTGCACCCCCCCCCCGACTCGTTTCCTGGTTCTCCTTCATAGACCACGTGAAATCAGGGAGAGGGTTAACTCCTCCTGATACAGATTTCTCACCTTGGTGTCAGAAAGCACAGCGCAGACACTTTTTCTCTCACTATGACTCTAGAGTTGCTGCTCGCTCCGAAGCTAATCGCGGTCACTCTCTCACTTTTCCCTCGCTCTGACACACACACACACACGCACGCACGCACGCACGCACGCACGCACGCACGCACGCACGCCACGCACTCAAGCCGCCGCACTCACGCCGGCGCCCCCCCCCCCCGGCCCGCCGGGCCCCCCCCCCCCCCCCCCACACACAAGCATTAACATCAGGCCACTGACTTAGGCTACGGCCAAAGCTGTACATGGAGCCTCCGCACGACCATAAAACACCATTAGTCATGTCAGTTACTGAAACATTGGGGGAGGGGCGAACTTGCTCTGTGAATGGGACCATGCAGGAACTCATGGTGCACCTTTAATATCGTTAAGTACCGAGATACTAAAGTCCTTATCTGAAGTTAACTGGAGTCAAATAAAACCTCTCAGCTTCTATATAGTACAGCAGGCTCATGTACTCTATTTCTCACTCTTCTGTGTACACAAACCTACTATTCTAAATTCATAAATACGTCCATGAACAGGTGGAAGTGTTGGTTCTGGGATCTGTGTCGTGTTGGTGGCCACCTCTACAGGTTAGAGGTGGCGTGGGGGTGGGGGAGTCGATACAGCACACAATAATAAAATCAATTTTTAGATGACCCAAAAGAGAAATGTAAAGACTTCCTTTGGGGGGAAAAAAAATGTAATAAAGGGCAATATATCACAGAATGTCACAATATGTTTAAAATCACAATATATACATCATGTCATGACAAAAGTATTGTGATATGTTATCGTGGAGCCTCTGGTGATTTCCCCATCCATATTAACATGCTAAACATCAGCATGTTATGTCGATATTAGCGTTATGGGCTTTGAGTACAGCCTCACAGAGCAGCTATAGCTGGTATTGTAAAGAGTCTGACGCCAAGTGCTGCGATCGCGTTGGAGAAGTGAGGAAGTAAAGAGATAAAATAACATCAGATGGACAGTTTTCTTCATCTGCTTCCACAGCCGTCTAATTTCATACAGAAACACTCAGAATCTACAGGAAACAATCAGTCACGTTATGGGACGCTTTAATGAGTCTGCAGGGCACAAAGGAGGCGCCAGGTGTGTTTGTGTGTGTGCGTGCCTGCGTGCGTGTGTGTGTGTGTGTGTGTGTGTGTCCTTCAGGAGGTTGTCACATCCATAAAGACAAGCAGCTGTAGGGCAGGAGTGTGTTAGATTTAAGAGACTAATCACACTAACAAATTTCGAAATGTTTTTTTTATTGTTGCTTCTTGAAAAACACCTCTCTCTCTGTCTCTCTCTCTCTCTCTCTCTCTCTCTCTCTCTCTCTCTCTCCTGGTCCTCTTTCCATTTATGAAAGCAGACACCCCCTGGCTGGGCGACACAAAGCCTGTTGGGGTCTCTGAGGGCTCCAGTCAGTCAAAGGCCCTTTTTTTACCCGGACAGCAGGCAGACAGGCCGACGAAGGAAGCGTTTCCTCTGCTGAAAATCACAATTTCACATGCTAATACCCATCTGAGCAGCTGGTGACACTGGGGTCACCGTGGCAACATTGAAGGTGTGTGTTTCCTGTCGGGTGGTAGGAGCTTGTGTGTTCAGGTTCAGATCAGGTCGCCGCAACAGGAGGCCGTCCCACACAAAAGGGGGTCACGTTGAAACAGCCTGTTTTCTGAGAAATGTTCCCTTAAATATTTGAACCCTAAAGGCCCCATTTTTAAATACTGGATTTAATAAACAACACATAAACTGGGACTAAATAGATATTTTGAAATAGGTTTTTTACTGAACAAATTCCAAATACAGTCCTTGGGCATGAAGATGAAAATGATATTTTAGCTTTCAGGTGGCAGTAGAGGGAAAAGTCAGACGATTAACTACAATTAAGTCTTTTTTTTTTTAATATTCCTAGTTCAAATCTGTCTTTTTTTTCCTGCATTGTAGATTTGTTTTGTTTTTTATTCCGCTCAATTTCATTTCTAATGTGATGCAAATGCACCGTGGATGCAGTACTTGATTTATCTATACGGTCACAGCAACTTGGAGCCAAAATCCACGTAACAATGCCTTAAAATAAGAGGTGTAATGTCCGTGTGTGATGAAAATGAAGCAAAACTAAAAGCAGGTATACTGTAAAGTTGTATGGGGAAGTAATGCATCAGACAATTAAAAGGTACAGGGTGACTCCAGGGTGACACTGTTTGCTTAAGACTTAATACATTTTTACAAATTATCATTTAATTGAGTAAAAAAATTCTGCTCAGGAATAAGATACAGTTCATCAGGTACCTTACCTTACCTATTTTCTTTTTCATGTTGCATGACTATTTCCATTCCCCCCACAGCTGCTGTGATGCTCCACTGACTGAGGACCACAAAGGGGCACTGTTCACATGGCTCTTGTTCTCTGGAAATCCAGTTCTGGTGTCTGCTAGTGCTTTAAACACAACTCTGGGTGTATGTGTTGTGATAGTAAATTGTATTAACGGGCAGAAACTCAAGGACACCTTACATGCACACATAGTAAAAGATAAAAACAGATGCACAACAATCAAACTCTATTACATTACGTTGTACTGAGGCTTTTATCCAAAGGGACTTATAATTACAGTAACGGGATAAAGTGTTTCAGTACTCTGCTGACACACAACAAACTGCTTGTTGAATTTAAAACATGAAAAGGAAATCATTTCCAACAATTTAAACGGCATTTTATAGTCTTTTTTTAATGTATATAGTACATCAGAGATCACGTGCCCTTGGAGCTTCACTATGGGTGATGTGTCTTGCTCAGGGACACGTTGGTTGATGCTGTGGGAATCGAACCTGGATCTCCCCACGCCAAAGGCATGTGTCACATCTACTGCGGATTTATCCCCCCTCCCTGTTTGAAGAGGTAGGTTTTCAATGTGGGATGTGCGTAATGGGAATGTGCGTAATTTCCACAGGGGACACACCTGGTGGATGCAAGGCTTCTCACTGGGTTTGGTGTTCTATTAGTTATGTTTGATATATGTTTAATTTAATTGTGAATCATGTCAAATGAAACTGAAAGTGTTTTTTGATTTGATTTCGTTTAGATCATCCCCGCTCCCATTGTGGCTCCCCCGGCCCGGCCCGGCCCGGCCCGGCCCGGCGCGGCCCCGCCCAGCTGCGCGCTCACCTGCGCATATTTTATGCTAATGAGCAGGTGCAGCGGTTCTTGAGGCGCGCGGCGGGTCGCTCGGGGATGATCCGGATGGAGCAGCGCAGGGAGCAGCGGGAGTCCAGCCGGAGGGTTTTCACCAGGTGATGCTGTCCAAACCCGACTGACTGCGGATCCGCGAAACACGAATGGATCCCTATTTAAGACGGAGCTGGAGAAGGCTTTTTCGCTTCATATCTTTGTATTTTATCCTAATTTATCAAGGTGAGTCACCCAGACACGCGACTCTGAGCTACGGGTGTACAGCACATGCGATGGAGTGGGATTTCTGAGTGAAAGGGGAACATACAGAACAATGTCCCCCCCCCCCCAAGTTCTTGTTATGAGAGTGAAATAATAAATTAGGAAATGAAATTGACTTCCCACGTGTGCTTTATCTAGCAGCACAGTGTCCAAATCTGGATTAACTGTTCACTTTAGTTCAGTTGATTTCATATCACATCTTATTGGAGTCACAGTGTCTTTCTCAATTATTAATTATTTTATTTAACTATATTTATTTTCCTTTGATTTCAGCGCATCTGTCCTGGGGTGTTGAGAGAGTGAACCTCTCTAACTGGAAGGAATTTAATAAGTGAGTTATACAGTATATTTATATTTTCTTGACATTTTTTTAGTTTGGTGCATTATAGCATATATAGGCCACAGTATACATTTACAGTATACATTGTATTTATATAACTTCATTTCCAATATACATTTTTGTTGGTATTATGTGTTTTATACCCATAATTTATACTAAATTAAATAAAAATAAAATATCCAAAGCATGTCATTGTTGGAGATATAGAGCTGAAATCATTGGCCAATTCATCAATTAGTCGATGACAGAACATTAAATGGAAACTTTTGATAATAAATTCCTTGTTAAAGTGATTTTTTTAGATGGCAAAATTTGCAGGAATCCATTGGTTGTTTGCTTCGCAAATGGGATTTTTGCGTTTTTTAGTCCTCTATAAAAGTGAAAGAAGACTTGATTTTTTTTATTTTTTATTTATTTGAGTCTCTTCTGGTAGTATACTGAATATCATCTCACTAAATATGACTAAATATGTGAACTTGGGGTTTGCGAGGAGCATTTTTCCCAAACCTTTGCCATTTTATAGACCAACCAACCGATCAATGAATTGACTGAGAAACCGATGCACAGAACAAATTGACTGGTTGCAGGCGGCCCTTTGTCAGTAGTATTTTGTGGAGCAGGCTGTGTTTGTTTGTTTGATTGATTGGTAGTTTTTTCTTCTTCTTCTTTTTCCTTGGGGTTGTTTGGGTTTTTTGGTGGTTTGATTGGTTCCCGGTTGGTGGTGGGTTTGTGGTGTCGGGGGGAAAGCCGCAGCGGGAACAAACCTCTCCTTGTTCTTTCTGTCCCAGCAGCGGGAGCAGCAGGATAAAGCAGCAGAAATGGGACACCGCTTCCCAGGGAGGGCAGGTAGGCAGCCGCATTGATCACTGATGCTGATGGAGCTGCTTCAGGCGGCAAACACGCAGCTGGAGATCACCGAAAAATCTGCAACGCTCACACCAAAACACAAGAGAAGACGAGAACACACCGTCACCTTGAAAGGCTTTTTATCCCAATCATTACACACACAGAGCTCCAGAATAAACTGCCAATATGTTCTCTACGTGCTTACAGATGTAGATTCACAGACATTTTATCCATAGGATTTTACAATTTAAGTATACTGCACACAAGGATGTAAACACTAGATATATATATATATATATATATATATATATATATGTATATTTTAATGTATGTGGGATGATCTAGTTATTCATTTTCAATTCAATTCAATTTTATTTATAGTATCAATTCATAACAAGAATTATTTCGAGACACTTTACAGATAAAGTAGGTCTAGACCACACTCTATAATTTACAAGGACCCAACAGGTCTAGTAGTTTCCTCCAGAGCAAGCAACAGTGTTATAAATTCCAATTGTCAGCATTTTTGTATCATGGATTTAAAAAAAAGTAGCAGCCATAATTTTAAAGTCTACTCCAAATTGATTTGAATTCAATACCAAAAATGTCTTTTTTTGGTGGTTTTATTGTGGTATTTTAGAGTGATTTTCATTGTAAGAGCTCGCGCTGGTTGAGTCCAAACGGCCAAACAAAAATACACGTTAAGTGTCTTTAAAACACACGTATTTCTGGACAAAGGACAGTGCAAAGTACACGTCAGATCAGGCTGACACTGAAGAGGACACGTAAAGAGATGAACTGTGTTGTTCCCTACTGATGCGCACTTCAGCACGTTAAACTTTAAATATGGAACTGCTCCCACGATGGCGTTTGATACTCAGAAACAGACATGTTCGGGGGTCCCAGCAGGAATATACAGTAGCCGGTCTGTTGTCTCACTCTTTTGCTATCGGAGCCTCCATCAGCCTGAATGTGGTCGCTGCTTTTGTCCGCTTCCCTTTGGCTCAGAGAGGCTGAGAATCCGGTCCAAACCATGGGGGGGGGGGGGGGGGGGGTGGGGGGGGGGGGGGGGGGTGGGGGGGGTGGGTGGGTTGGGGGGGGGGGGGGGGGGGGGGGGGGTTGGGAGTAAACTAACAAAGCAATTAGTAGCACAGGTCACAGGTTTAGAGGCTTATCTATCTTTAAGACAGATAGATATATGATGGATGGATGGGATAGATGGATGGATGGATGGATGGATGGATGGATGGATGGTAGATAGTATATAGATTAGATAGATAGATAGATAGATATGGATGGATGGATAGGTAGGTAGATAGATAGATAGATAGATAGATGATAGATAATGATGGATGGATGGATGGATGTGGATAGGTAGAAGTAGATAGTAGATAGATGATAGATAGATAGATAATAGATACAGATAGATGGATGGATGGATGGGTAGGAGATGGATGGATGGATGGATGGATAGATGATAGATGATAGATAGATAGATAGATAGATAGATAGATCAGATGAGATAGAATAGATAGATGATGGATGGATGGATGGATGGATGGGTAGGTGATAGATAGATAGATAGTACAGATAGATAGATAGATAGATGATGGATGGATGGTGGAATGGGTATGGAGATGGAGTAGTGATTGGTGAGGTAGATGGTGGAGGATAGATAGATAGATAGATAGATAGATAATAGAATGGATGGATAATAGATAGATAGATAGATAGATAGATAGATGGATGATAGATGATATGATAGATGATAGATAGTAGATAGATCGATAGATAGATATATGGATGGATGGGTTAGGTGGATGGATAGATAGATAGTAGATAGATAGATAGATAGATAGCTAAGTGATGGATATAGATAGATAGATAGATAGATAGATAGATAGATAGATAGATAGATAGATAGATGGATAGTTACTCTGTATTTGTGTTTGACCTGCTCACTATCAATATCAGAATCAGAATCAGAAACACTTTATTGATCCCCTGTGTTGCAGTTGCACAAATACTACAAATATCAGCGTAGAAATAGAAGAAATATAAGGAGTGTGGATAAGTACGGTATTTACACAGTTAAAGGAATGTTATTATACGTTATTTACATAATTAACATAATTAAGGAATTGCAATGGTGAAAGGTAGCCTAATAATAATAATAATAATAATAATTGTAGTAGTTGAGTATTGCACACATGTCAGGCCAGTGTAATTGCAATATCTTCTGATACTAATCAGTGATAAATAATTCATCGTTACACACCCCTCATGCCCCCCCCACCTTTCACTCTTTGTTCGTGCTCTTTCAGATGAAAGCCTTAGTTTGAGAGCTCAGGTATCCATTGAGGCTCTAAGCGTAGAAATGTTTGACTCATGGTTTCTGAATGCCAGTATTTACTTTTTAAACCTAAGCTGCTGTGTATGTTCTGTTCAATATCTGACCGCCAAGATCTGATCATTTTAACGCTAAAATATGATCATGTTAACGCCAAAATATTTCAGATATTCAGTGTTTCCCCCCTTAGTTTTATTCCGAGGCATCTTTCAAAATCTAATCTTTTTTTTTTCAGAAGCTCTGCATGGAAAACGAAGGGAGAATTCACATTTCAGTTTTAGCAAAGTACTTGATTAACTTCCGCTCGCTGCATATCTCACACAACTAAAAAATCATCCAACATGGGGAAACACAAGGGTGGGGGGGAGAGAGTGGGATGGGAAAGCTTGGGTGGAAGTCACAGAGGAGTCGTTAATGAAGGGTGGATGACAGCTCTTTTCTCTCAAGTCTCTTCTTTTCCCAGCCTGAGCTCTATCCTCACCAGTCCGGACCCCGGTTTGGCAACATCCAGCCTAATGCTGGGAGGAATTTGTGCCCCCAACAAACCATAGAATTGTAAAAGCTTTGGGTGTCTTACATTTTAATCAAATCTTTATTAATCCGTCACCCGAGAGCTGAGCTTGTTTTTTTTGGGATTTGCTTGATTTTATATTAAACTCTTGGAATTAATTAAAAGAATCAGACTACGTTGCAAGGACAAAGGTGGAAATGGGGCGCTTGATTTCTTTGCCAAACAGTGCCAAGGTCCAATATGAAAATGATCAGATTTTAATATATTTGGTTGGAAGCGGGTCTGAAACATTGTTAAGTAGGATCGGGTTATGGCTGAATGACTGAATGGTTGCAACTGTTGCATGAAATACTTGTTGATACAGTTTATCTCGTTAAAGGACCTCCAGCCAGCAGCTGCTGCGTTAGAAACCAACACGTCTTCCTCCAGTCGATCCCTGGTCCGCCGGACCGCTGCGTCCAACCTGGCGTCCTCAAGCAGGGAGAGCACACCAACCTTCTCATGGAGCCTCAGCTCTGACCAATCAGCTGCAACCACATCCCCATCCAGCCAATCACCAACCACCACAACACAAACCAGCCAATCACCAACCAGCACAGCATCAGCCAGCGAACCACCAACCACCACAACACAAACCAGCCAACCACCAACCACCACAACACAAACCAGCCAATCACCAACCAGCACAGCATCAGCCAGCGAACCACCAACCACCACAACCCAAACCAGCCAATCACCAACCAGCACAGCATCAGCCAGCAACCACCAACCACCACAACCCAAACCAGCCAATCACCAACCAGTACAACACAAACCAGCCAATCACCAACCAGCACAGCATCAGCCAGCGAACCACCAACCACCACAACACAAACCAGCCAACCACCAACCAGCCAACACAACCAGCCATCACCACCAGCACGCATCAGCCAGCGACCACCAACCCCCACAACCCAAACCAGCCAATCACCAACCAGCCAGCATCAGCCGCAAACACCACCAAACCACCACACCCAAACCACCAATCCCCAACCATACAACCAAACCACCATCACCCACCTACAAGCATCCCAGCGAACCACCACCAGTACAGCATCAACCAGCGAACCACCACCCACCCAACCCACACCACCATCCCAACCACCACAACGCATCAGCCAGCCAACCACCACCACCAACAACACAAACCAGCCATCACCAACCAGTACAACCAAACCACAATCCACCCAGTACAGCATCAGCCAGCACCACCAACCACCACAACCAACACCCCATCACCAACCAGCACGCATCAGCCAGTCGACCACCACCCACCACAACACCAACCGCAATCACCAACCAGCACAATCAGCACAACCACCAACCACCACAACACACACCAGCCAATCACCAACCAGCACAACATCAGCCAGCAAATCATCAGGCAGCACAACCCAAACCAGCCAATCACTAACGAGCACAGCATCAGCCAGCGAATCATCAGGCAGCCCAACGCAAACCAGCCAATTACTAACAAGCACAGCATCAGCCAGCAAACCACCAACCACCACAACCCAAACCAGCCAATCACAAACCAGCACAACATCAGCTAGCAAATCATCAGGCAGCACAATACAAAGCAGCCAATCACCAACAAAAACAGCACCAGTAGGAAAATCTTTAGGCAGTACAACAAAAGTCAGCCCAACACCAACAAAGAAGACACAACCAAGCCAGTCACCAACCAGCAAAGCAAAATCCAGCCAATCACCAACCAACACAGTGACAGCCAGCCAATCACCAGGCATTAGTGCACCAGCCAAGACCTTATCTGACCATTCACCAGGCAGTACTACCAAACCTAGCCAATCATTATCCAGCCAAACACCACTGAGCCAATCAACAAATGGCTCAAAAACATCAAACCAATCATCACTCACCGCAACGTCTTCCAACCAATCACCAACCCTTTTGATAGCAGCTAATCAATCCATAAACAGCTCGGAAACATCACAGCACACATCATCCAGCTTAACATCACTCAACCAATCCCTGACCAGCTCAGTACCATCAAACCAATCACCAGGAACCACAGTCAGCGGAGAAGAGCGTCCACTTAACATTTCACAGCTCGCCAGGCAGGCAAAGGAAGCCCTGAGGTCATCGATTCGTAGGATTCAAGGTACGTTTAACAGAGTTCATGGTGTGGTGAAGCCATGACCAGCCCTACTCTGCCTCTGATTGGCTTACCCTGACATTCTTACCCTAATGCTACCCAATCCCACTCCTCTGGCCCAAACCTAACCAACTTAACCAACGCAACCAACGAAGGCAACACGTACTAGCCAATCAGAGGCAGAGTAGGCAGGTCATGTATTCTCCATAGGATTCGTAATTTAGCGCCCACTTCAGATTTGTGGGTAGGAGGTACTGTCCCTTATGAGACTAGTATTTGAGGATTTTTAAACCCTGCACATGCGGCTTTAACAGAATAGTTTGACAATTTGAGAAACACGCTTATTCGCTTTCTTGCTGGGAGTTAGATGTAGGTAGAGAAACCACTCTCATGTCTGTGGAGCTATTAGCTTAGCTTAATTTAAAGACTAAAAACCAGGTCCAAAGATGGAAACATATACATGTCTAAAGCCGTTTAATTAGTTAAATCTGATTACCAACTGAAATGTAAAAAATAACAATAAAAAAACTACTGCTGGTCACCAAGAAACACTTCCTTAGTTATGCTAAGCTAAGCTAATAGCCAGCTCCAGACCTAGCGCACAGACATGAGAGTGGTCTCTCATCTAGCAAAATGGCAAAATGGCAAAGAAATAGTTAATTGTTGATCTGAGAAATGATTCTCCACCAGTCTAACAATATGAAACCCACCCACCAAGCCAAGAGACCTTCACATCTTGACTTGTCAACACGACACATAAGCGGCACACTACTACCTGCATTAGCATCGCATATTTGGCATGAATTGTGTTGCAGAATCATGTCATTGTAACGTAATGGGTGATTGGACGGCACTAAACAGTACCAGGTGGAAGAGTCCTGTATAGGACCTTGTGTGGGACGCGGCTGGCTGAACAGACAGCTGTAAGCCCACCGAGCAGATGGTGTTACTGCAGGAGTTTGGTGTTTGGTGTTTGGTGGTGCGTTCAGTGACCGGAACATTTGTTGGGGGCCCCGCAACTCCATATGAGTGCTGACAGATGGCGACTTCTACTTAAAGCCAATGCAGAGACTTATAGTTTGTCGTCCGTTTCCGTGGTTATACGGAGACAATTTTGCGGTGGGTGACAGGAAAGAAACATACAGTATTTTAGTATATAGTATTAGTTTTAGTTAGTTAGTCTTTTATTGTTTTTTGTAAAAATGTTACAAAGTCAGGTAAGATTGATGTCAGGTAAGATTCAGGTGAAATTTGAAGTGAAACACCTTGAATAGGGAAAAAAAATTCATTGGTGAGACATCACTGTTCTGAGTTAGATAAGCAGCCCCCCCCCACCCACACACACACACATACACACACACACTTTATTACACACCCCTAGCTTATTATACAATAACCAGGTATTATGTTGTTTTATTGTTGCTATCTTTTTTCTTATCTTGTTTTTGCCTTATTGCTGCTGCTTTGCACTGAAAACTTACCAAACGTAATTTCGGTGTTTGCTTCCAAAGACAACAAAGTGTATTTTGTGTAAATGTTGGTTTTCTTTGAGCAGAGCCGTGTGTGTTTCCGTGCCTGAACGGAGGACAGTGCGTGCAGCCGGAGTCCTGCGACTGCAGCTTGTATCAGGCCACCGGACACAGGTGTCAGACAGGTAAACCCTCTTTAAATGAGAAAAACAATCATCATCAACCATTATAACATTTATAAGAACTACAGAATTAAGGCTTATTTTCCCAACATTAAATGGTGATGATTAAACTCTTATAATGATTCAACTCCTCAATAAACAATTATTTACTAATAAGTCTTTTTAATTTATTTTATTTTGGCGTACTGCAAATATGAAGAATGTGTGTGGTTTGTGCAAAACACATTTAGCTTTTTAGGACTTATAATGAGGCCAAATTTAAAAATAAAAAAGCAGAGTTGTTCATTCAGATTGTTCCTTTAAACTAAAGACATTCTGATTATTAATACAAAATATAAACACAATAATAAGTAATGATATATTATCACAGATTAAGCTACACAGCAGTGTATAGAGTAATTCAAATGATTACAACAAGTGATGAACACATCCACTTACATAATGTATATTATTCTAAAAATGGGCCATTGTGCATAATGAGTACTTTTACTTTTGGTACTCTAAGTATATTTTGATGCTAATACTTTTGTACTTTCATTCAAGTAAGATTTTGAATTCTTGACCTTTTTTTATTTATACACTGTGGTTTTGCTACTTTAACTTTACCCTTGTGTTGTCCTCGGGTCAAATTGACCCGTTTCAAAGTGTTTTATATCAGAAATATGTTGTTCAGGTAAAATTATGATTACTTTCATTGAATTTTTTTGGTGTTTTAGTTAATTTTATAGCATTTGAACTATTTTTTTTAACGGTTTCAAAACAGTATGGGGACTAAACTTTGACATCTACCCATCTGAGATCCACTCAACATCCTCTGATCTTAACTGCTAGTCAAGATAATTCATAAATTCTGCCTTTTTAACTAAAAACGTATGTATAGTTTGATATAAATGAGATTTGTTGACCATGAATTCCAAGAATAAGTGTAAAATCTATTATCATACCAGTTCAGGTTATTAAAAGAAAAGCGCCAAAAGCTGGATAAAGTGACAAATAAATCAGAAAAAGCGACAAAAACATTAGAAAAGCCCAAAAAAATGTAATTTTCAATTTTGATTATGGTTAACAGGAAGAAAACACAAGGGTTAAATAAGAGATCGGAGTCCTTCCATCACAGCTTAACTACAAACGTATATTTCACACTATAAATATCTCATTCTTATTAAAAAAATAAATGATTTTGGTCGATCTAAAGTCATATTTTTTGTGCAAAAGGACACAACTACCGGCAGGGTGCGATGCTTCCATCTGTTTCCAATACAAGTCGACTTCATTATAATATTAAAAAAAATGTTAGTCTTGTTTCAAGACACTGAGAACAATTGGCAGAAAAAGCTTTATTAATTAATATTTCTGCTTTAATATTTAAAGCTTTTTAGCACGTCTTCTATGAATTAATGAAGCATTTTGAAAGATGCGTGTAACTAAATGATTTGTTAAGACACATCCATTAATTTAAGTGACAAGACTCCTGTGTGTAAGTCAATGAGATTTCAGACTGAAGGTGAAGGGTATAATCATCTCTTTTGTCCCCCTAACCATCCGCCCAGTTCCGAATCCCGGCTTTGAACGGGAGATGACGTGTCGGACGTGGGGCCAGTACAACTTCGAGACCTTCGACGGCCTCTACTACCATTTCCCCGGCCGATGCACGTACACTCTGCTGAAGGACTGTGAGGAAACCACCCAGGCCAGCATCGTCGTCCAGGTTAGTTCAGACTGAGTCTCTCGTTGCCAGACCTTCCTCCACAGCACCGCAAAGGAGGGTCTGACTAGTCCACACAGCATTCTGGGATGGGAGAAAAAACATGCTCTGGTTTATTGGCATTTCTTTAAACCAATCACAATCATCTTGGGTCGGGGCTAAGCGCTGGACGGAGATACAGCGCCTCTGCAAAATAGCCTCTGGAAGGAAGTTGTTTTGGTGGAACGTGTACGTTAAAAAGTAGTTTTAGACGTACAATAGAAAACTCTGATTGGACAGATAGCGAGGTAGGGTCTGGATTTACCCTGCAGAGATCTTAGGACCAGGTAACCATAGTCCTCAGATTGGAAAGATAGTCTAGTAGCTGTCTGGATTACCCTGCAGAGATCTGAGGACCAGGTAACCATAGTCCTCAGATTGGACAGATAGTCTAGCTAGCGTCTGGATTCACCTGCAGAGATGTGAGGACACGGTAACCATAGTCCTCAATTGGACAGATAGTCTAGCTAGCTGTCTGGATTTACCCTGCAAGAGATGAGGACCAGGTAACCATAGTCCTCAGTTGGACAGGTAGTCTAGCTAGAGGTGGATTACCCTGCAGAGATCTGAGGACCAGGTAACCATAGTCCTCAGATTGGAAAGATATCTAGCTGGCTGTCTGGATTTCCCTGCAGAGAATGAGGACAGGTAACCATAGTCCTCAGATTGGACAGATAGTCTAGCTGGCTGTATGGATTCACCCTGCAGAGATCTGAGGACCAGGTAACCATAGTCCTCATGAATCCAACACAAAGGCCGAAACAAAGGAAGCCCAAGGCAACGGATATCCGGCCTAAATGAGCAAAATCTGTTGGAGTTTCCGGGGGTACCTGAACAATCCCAAATGCAAAACGTCCTCGATATAGACAGATCAGACTCAACAGAACAAAGTAAATCCTCCAGACGAGAAGCTGCCCAGAAGGTTCCGGTTCGATGCCTGCTCCAGTGGAGGAAAGGTGGACTCTGTGGCGTCCTGCTCTAAAACACACTCTGACTCCTGCGAGGTTCAGGCTCAGCCCGAGGAGAAGATTTTCTCTGAAGATTAGTGAAAGCTATCTGGTTATTAGAGTCAATTACCATTAAATGCTGCAATTATCCACTATGCCTTGAAAGCATCTGCAACAGACCGGGACTTTGTTCCCTTGAAAAGACAGCAGATACTTTATATGTGTGTGTATGGGAAAACCAAACCGAACAGGGAACATGTAAAGATCCAAATTAGGATTATTGATCATACATTAATACTGGTGTTTTTGATAAGCAGCATCCCATGAATGAAATGCAATGCTGCAAAGCCAACAAGAAGAACATGTTAGAAGGAGATGAGATGACATTTCCTTTAACAAAACCCACACTTAGCTCGAGAATGCGTGTTACTTTCAGGGTCAAGTTTCAGCGTTCAAACCAGTCTTTTAGGGAGAGCTGGGGCTTAAATGTGTTGTTGTTTCTTCATTTGTGCTGCACTGTAAATGGTTTATTATCTACTGGGCTATGTGAGGTCTAAAGAAAGTCTTCACAGACATGGCATGTTCAAAATCCAACTCTCCGTCAACAAAACAATCAGTCAGTTAAAAGGTTTTCAAACGATAAACCTGGCATTGTTCTACATTTTTCAACAGATCGAATGAAAATAGGGAAAACTATTTTCAGGTCCTGGACAGTTGTTTTAAAGCTAGGTACTAACAAAATGCTATTTGTGAGCTTTTTAAAAAATCTATAACGATCAAATTATCTGAAGGCAAAAACAATTCTGTTCAGCCGCTTACTGTCAAATTTCAGATGTCAGAGTATATTTGAATGCAACAATTACGAAGAGCAGGGACTATTTTACCTGTGGTAAAATAACTTATATATACACATATATATAAATAAAAGTATACATACATATAAACAGTTCAGGCCAAAGGTTTGGAACCACCTTGTCAATCAATGCGTTGACCAAGAAGGAAAACGCATTGACTGAGAAGGTGCGTTCAAACTTTTAGGTTTTTCCACATAGGTAAAATAGTCCCTGCTCTTCATAATTGTTGCATTCAAGTATGCTCTGACATCTGAAATTTGACAGTAAGCGGCTGAACATGAGAGAGAGATGTGTAACAGGGGCTTTGATACCATAGTAATATATATATATATATATATATATATATATATATATATATATATATATATATATATATATATATATATATATATATATATATATATATATATATATATATATATATATACATGCCATACAAAGTTGCAACACATACCACCAAGAGCATGGCAATCAATACACACTATACAGTTGCAATACACAGTACGCACATAAAACACTTACAGAATGTTAAACTCAAAATGCACATGTGCATGCAGTATGCATGGCTTAATAAAGAAAACATTTAAAGTGATTAAATTGAATTAGGCTGTTCAATTTCAACAGAAACTGCAGGCTGTTCCATTTACATGGGGAATAATATTCAAACGCAGATTTGCCTAATTCTGTCCTAAGAAATGGAATATTTACCACCAAGGCGTCACTAGTGCGAGTGCCATAGTGATACAAATTGAAATTCAGCAAGCTAGTTAAATATACAGGCAGTTTTTAAGCAAGGCTTTGTAGATAAATAGAAGGCAGTATTGGTCGTCTCCGAGAACCAAGGAAGTCCAGCCTATATTTTGATAAAGGAGACAGTGGTGGGTACTAAATCTACAGATATGAATCTTAGGGCAGAGTGATAAACTGCATCATGTGTCTTCCATGCACATATGTCACTTACTATGAAGGATATTACTTCATTTAAGTCTTTGCAAAGTAATCTTCATGATGTACTGAAATGAATCTGCATTAACTCTTAAAATGTGAAATGCATATCATTATTATTATTGTTATGATATTATTGCTACGTTGCATCTTGCTGTTTGCAGGTCCACAATGACCCGGGCTGCAGCTCGGCGCCCTACAGCTGCCAACGATCTGTCAGCCTCTTCCTCCCGTGGGACGGGGAGGTCCGCCTGCACGCCACCAACGTGACCTTCAAGGGCCAAAGGTCAGCAGTGTAGCACAAGACACAACTGAACATCTTCATATACCAAATACATATTTATGTTTCTAGTTACACTTTCTCTGTTTTAGGAATATACAGTACAGTACAAAAGTTTGAACACACCTTCTCATTCAATGCGTTTCCTTTTTTTCATGACTATTTACATTGTAGATTCTCACTGAAGGCATCAAAACTATGAATGAACACGTGTGGAATTATGTACTTAACAAAAAAGGGTGAAATAACATGTCTTATGTTCTAGTTACTTTAAAGTACCCCCCCCCGCCCCTTTGCTTTTTTGATAGTGCTACAATCCCTTGGTGTTCTCTCAATGAGCTCCATGAGGTAGTCCCTGAAATGGTTTTCTCTTCACAGGTGGGCCTTGTCAGGGTTCATTAGTGGAATTTCTTGCCTTATTGATGGAGTTGGGACCATCAGTTGTGTTGTGCAGAAGTCAGGTTGATACACAGCCGACAGCTTATTGGACGACTGGTAGAATTCATATTATGGCAAGAACCAATCAGCTAAGAGAAGAGAAACGACTGACCTTCATTACTTTAAGAAATGAAGGTCAGTCGGTCCGGAAAATTGCGAAAACTTTGAATGTGTCCCCAAGTGCAGTTGCAATTTGCTGGAAACTTTTTAGGATGACGTGCTTTCAGTTATTTCACCCTTTTTTGTTAAGTACATAATTCCACACGTGTTCATTCATAGTTTTGATGCCTTCAGTGAGAATCTACAATGTAAATAGTCATGAAAAAAAGGAAACGCATTGAATGAGAAGGTGTGTCCAAACTTTTGGCCTGTACTGTGTGTATATATATATATATATATATATATATATATATATATATGGACCAAGACCCAAAACTTGATGTATTGGTACCATCTGGGTGGGCAAATTCTAGTTGTGATTTTTAGATTGCTATATATCCCTAGACTACATTTTGATGATTTGATGATGAACAATCAACCTTTATAATGATCTTAGTTGCCTGAGGTTTAAGATTGCATCACTTTAAATATGATATTGGCAGTTTGTGTGTTTTTTGTAAATTATGCAAAGGTGCTAATAGGGGAAAATAACAAAATGTCCCAAAAATATGAAAAGCTGCTCCTGTAGAAAGTCTATAATATATTGATTTACTCAGATTGACCCTATAAACTATAACTATAAAAAAATAAACTATAAAAATGTGTAATTTATTATATAATACTGTTATTACTGCTATATTTTGTACAACTATCTATCTCTGTACACTCATCCATCTCTGCTCCTAGCTTTGCTGTTGCAAACTGCAATTTCCCCACTGTGGGACATATAAAGTTTTTTCTTACCTTATCTTATCTTAGCTTAGCTTAGCTTATCTTAGCTTAGCTTATCTTAGCTTAACTTATCTTATCTTAGCTTAGCTTAGCTTATTTTAGCTTATCTTATCTTATCTTAGCTTAACTTATCTTATCTTAGCTTAACTTATCTTATCTTTGCTTAGCTTAGCTTATCTTAGCTTAGCTTATCTTATCTTAGCTTAACTTATCTTAGCTTAACTTATCTTAGCTTAACTTATCTTATCTTAGCTTATCTTAGCTTAGCTTAACTTATCCTATCTTATCTTAGCTTAGCTTAGCTTATCTTAGCTCATTTTATCTTAGCTTATTTTATCTTAGCTTATCTTATCTTAGCTTATCTTATCTTATCTTAGCTTATCTTAGCTTAGCTTATCTTATTTTAGCTTATTTTAGCTTAGGTTATTTTAGCTTAGCTTATTTTATCTTATCTTATCTTATCTTACCTTATCTTACCGTATCTTATCTTATCTTATGTTATTGGTAAAGTTTGCCCACTCAGATGGTATATCTGATATCTGGTCTGGCCCGTGGACTAATATCTGGATTATTTATTAATTATTTGTTTTAGTTTGTCTAAGGCTGCTTGCCCCTTATATTCTTCATTTGACACGAAAAAAAGTGTATTTATATGTTTTGATGTTATATTTTGTATGTAGAAATCTGTAGAAAGATTAACGCTGTGTATCAGTCTGTGTCATGTAGAAGGGAGGTCTGATTTCGTGGTGTGTTCACTGTCTCCGTCTTTAGTTTGCAGCTGCCCAATCACATCCACGACCTGCAGCTGGAGCAGATCTCTCAGTACGTCCTGGTGACGCAGCAGCACGGCTTCACGCTGGCCTGGGAGGGGCGCAGCGGCTCCGTCTACATCAAACTCAGCCCCGAGTTTGTGGGCCGCACCTGCGGCCTGTGTGGGAACTTCAACGCGGACGTCCAGGACGACCCGAGGACCAGTTATGGTACAATCATTTTGGGCTTTAAGCGGTTATTTACAGTCCAGATGGCAGGGTTAAAATTGGGCTAAATTTAGCTCATTACAGCATTTTCCACATCCAGTGTTCTTACGTATTCAGATATTTTACTTCAGTACATTTAATGTCCTTTAATGTATTTAATGCAGAAAATGTACTTATAGTATTTAAAGTATAAAAATGTCCCCAGTGACAGTTTTCAAAGTTTTTTTTTAACACAGTACAGAAAAAACATCAAGCAAATCTTTACAAAAAGATGAAAAAAAAACGAAATGAAAGATGATAAATACAGTCAATTAAATCAATGAAAAAAATGCCAAAATGGGCCAACAAGTCTTTAGTTATAGTATGCCAGATTTTCCATGTAACATATGAGGCCAATTTGCTATCAATACATCAATACTTAGATATACCATATGTTTTTCTTCATTTTTCCATGTATTTGTCCCACCTGTCAGTACTTCTATAAGACATCTGCTCATTAGAGGATACTTTACCAACTTGAGTACTTTAGTCCTAAAACCTTTCTACCCACCATGATGCAAGTTAATAACCAAATGGACGCAGTACACTGGGCAATGTATGCAAAAATATTAAAGTAACTCAAGCTGTCAGATACATGTAGTCGAGTAATAAAAATTATATTTACCTCGGATGTGTAGGGGAGTAAAAGTAAAAAGAGGCATGAAAAGAAAACATTCAAGTTGTGTAAAAGTACCTCAAATTTTTTTAAGTACAGGGCTGGAGTAAATGTACTAAGTTGCATTCCAGCCCTGTAAATGACTATATTTCAATACACCATTAGAACCTCCTCCCTATTGAAATATAGCAAGGTATTAACTCTGAAGGGGGGAGGGCAAACTTTTGCAGACGCCATTTTTTTGTTTTTTGGTTTGAAAGTGTAAATGATGAAATAAAATCTAACTTTTTGTGACATATTATACAAATGTCTAATATGTCATTTGATCTTTTCTTGGCTTCTTTATGCACATTAATACACATTTTTACCTGGGGGGCCCAAACATTCGAACCGCACTGTATACTGTATATATATAAATATATATACATTTATTATTTCTGTCTTTCCCAGGCTTGCTGACTCATGAAATAGAAATGTTCGGGAATAGCTGGGTGGAGACGGAGCCACACGAGGCCCGATGTCCCATGGTGCTCTCTGGCTTCTCTTCACCCTGTGCTGCAGTCGAAGCTAGTGTCCTGCTGGTGAGATGTCCAATAAAAGGTGTAGGCTTCCCTGCTCTAGACAAATGTTTATGCTTATATGTTCTGAGTGTGTTTTGTGGTTGCAGAAATTGGAGGAGGTGTGTGCTATGCTGCTGGATCCGCCATTTCAGAGCTGCCACGACTTTGTCAGCCCGCTGTCCTACATGGCCAGCTGCTCCAACGACCTCTGCATGTAAGTGGACCAGATTCAGATCGGATTCAGATCATTTGTCCTGATGGTGGCCCTTGATGAAATGTCAGGGTGTCATGGAAATCCTGAGGTTTATTATTTTGCTGTATACCAGCAAGTTTCATTGGAAATAAGCTCTTTGTTTTTGAGATATTGTGATGAGTTCAAGTGTCCAAAATGGAAATGATTCAACCTCCGGGGAGCATGAATGTGTTCTTGACATATTTCTTCTGTACAATTGTAATTGGCATTAGAGGATCAGAGATCAGGGGTCAACCAAAACAGTTCTGGAACCATGGACACCCATGCAAGCAGTAGTGTCCTTGGATTGAATTGTGGCCAAAACGACATACAACACCTTGTGCGACTCATTTGTTTGCGTTTAGTTCTTAAAGCAGATGAGAGAGCATTTCACTTCATGTGAACTCAGCTGGAAATCTGAGTCAGACAGAGCCAGTGCTGCACCATGTGGAGATGTCCTGATCCAGCACCCTATACTGGGAAACTGGAGGGACATTTACAGATAGAGGCAACATGTATTCAGTAGTGCAAGAAGCTGTACACTGGAGGCATGTCATTCATTTGTCTTGCAGTAATTCCAGCAGAATGAATGATACTCATACTTCTCGGGCCACCCACATACTGTATTTATAAATCCTAAGGTTATTTTAATCACACGTTTTCAATTTATTGACTATTTCTGCATTTCATTTTTATCGTCAGTTGAGTTATCTACGTGTACGACAATTTCCATGTTAGTTTTTAAAGCCTCTTGGTGTAAGATTTGAACATTTCTGACTTTAGTGCCTCAAGCAGTACTTAAAATAAGTAAAATGCACCATGGGGAGACAGCTTTGTGCACTACCCTGGGATCGGGACTGGGGACATTGGCTCGGAGCAGCATAGCCCACACCCATTTTTATTAGGATTGTCTTATTTATATCTTTTTTGGCATAAAGTTTTGTATAATCACATAACATTTTTTTACAGAAGGACTTTAATAACCAATGTAACATAAATAACAGTCTGCAGTTATTAAGGTGCATTTTGAGATTTCTTGGATTTTTACATTAGTGTCCACTTTTTGTTACTGTCTGGTTTAAAATGATCCCACTCAGCTTCCTCAGTTGTGTCTTTTGGTTGTTCACGTCTGATCCTCCTTTTGTGAGTAACATCAGCCATGGAAGTCTGTTACTGTTAACTCATAGTAATGTGGATCAGAGACTGGAGATAAAGACAAAACTGTTTACCAAGTACAGACACAAATCCCAAAAGTACCTTATGCGATGATTGATACCGCCACAACAAACTGCAGCTATACTGCAGCTTCCAATTTAAAGCCTACTTGGACATTTTACTGATTAATTAACTGTGAGAGAGACACAGCTGCTGGGGAGTTATTTGTTTGAGCTGCACACAGTCTAATCAGTTAAGCGTACCTGGCTCCTGTGGCCACACCTCTCCTGGCTCCTTTCTAAGAGTCCTTCTCTGTCTGTTTCTGTGTTGAAGGTCGGGTCCCAGCGGGGATGTGGTATGCCAGGTGTTGAGCGAGTACGCCCGGGCCTGTGCCCACGCTGACCACCCACTGCACGACTGGAGGCAGCACATTCCTCAGTGTGGTACGTTTGTTTTTTCCAGGTGTTTTTAACTGTGTGTCACTGAGGGTTGCAAAAACTGCATTTTTCTTTGGTGACTGCGGTGAACCTTTTTGTAGGTTGATGGTGTGCTGATCAGGAAGTTCAGTTTGGCTGGGCTAAGCTTAGCTTACATTGTTACATGTTTAATCTCTTTAATGTAAAGAAATTGTCAATATTTTATCACCTTTCCCACTGAAAAACTGATGTAGACTACATTAGCTAGCTAAAGAAAAATCAGCTAAAGCTGTTGAAGGTAGCTAGCTAGTGGAACAGAGGCTATGAAAAGGCAGAGCACATAGCTAACATAAAACTGGAAAACCCCCAAATTTTTACATGTAGGCTTAAAATCCAGACCCAAAGCCGAAAGCATTAAGGGTCTGGCACCGAGTAATGAAGGTCGGCCATCTAGAGGGACGGCACAACACAGTGCATTGGAAAATCTCACTGCACGCAATTGCGACCAATCACAACAACACACGGGGTGACGTATGCAGAGCCCCGTACGCTAAGCTACCAGTGGAGCTAACTGGTAGATTAGACCGTTGTCATCTGTTCACCTTGCCTCTGGCCCCGCCTATATCAGATACATCGATGTGATTGGTGCAGCTCAGCTGGTGCAGCATTACTCAATGCCACTGTAACTCGCTGAGCAAATTCAAATTCTGCTCTCCCATGAACCCAGGATTTCCAGGGTAACATTTTAGTCCATTCAATGTAAAAAAAAAATATATAATTACTGCCCACTACAATAATTTATATCGGCAAGATACGTGTAGATAACTTACAAACGTTAGCTAAAGAACCGTTGATTAACTGCAGCAGTGTTAAATTACAAACGGGGCTTAAAATCAAACTGAAAAAACATACATTTTAACATTTATATTCTGCGTACAATTGCCAAAATGTAATCCCATCCCATGTTTTCAGGTATTTCAGTGGTAGAAACCCATTTAAATCATTTTAGAAATCAGATGTTTGCATTGTCGTTTGCTAAGGAACCGTTAACTTGCCAAAGTCAACTGCAGCAGAAAGAAGGTAGCTAGTGGAAAAATTTTTATTCAACTGTAAAACCCGTTTTAACTGGGCTGTAGGTTGTGGTGTTATCTCCAGACACTGCAGGTGACCTGTTAAAGCTGCCCTCTGCTTGTCCGCTGCATGGACAACCCCTAGCCTTTTCAGTGGAAAGTTTTTGACATATTTGTTGTGTTTCATTTTTTCGACCAGCGAAGCAATGTCCCCTTGGTCTGCAGTACAGGGAATGCATCAGCTGCTGCCCGGCGTCCTGCAACCTGGAGCGGACATGCATCGACAGCAAGCTGGCATGCCTGGACGGATGCTACTGTCCTGATGGTGAGGTTTTATTCAGTATATATTATCTATCTTCCAGGGTCTCCCTTAGAGATAGGGAGAGAAGCTCAGTCATCCGAGAGGAGCTCGGAGTAGAGCCGCTGCTCCTTCACGTCAAAAGGAGCCAGTTGAGGTGGTTCGGGCATCTGGTGAGGATGCCTCCTGGGCGCCTCCCTAGGGAGGTGTTCCAGGCACGTCCAGCTGGGAGGAGACCTCGGGGAAGACCCAGGACTAGGTGGAGAGATTATATCTCCAACCTGGCATAGGAACGCCTCGGGATCCCCCAGTCGGATCTGGTTGAAGGGGCTCGGGAAAGGGAAGTTTGGGGTCCCCTACTGGAGCTGCTGCCCCCG
>NC_045733.1:31554830-31557959 GCF_008692095.1 Etheostoma spectabile | reverse complement strand
TGACCCGATACCGGATAAGTGGATGAAGATGGATGGATTATCTATCATAGTGTCTATATCCCTTACAAGGTTTCCGTCTTGTCCCAAACTACCTTTCTTCCTAATTGTTCATCACTTTTATTTTGCATCTGCTTACTAATCTTGTATCCCGTAAATAGACATGATACAAAAACAGCAGTAATCTTCAGTGTCTCTTATCTATCTTCCTCCGCTGTTGTCTCTCCTCAGGTCTGATCTACGAGGACGGAGGCTGTGTGACACCCTCTGACTGTCCCTGCGAGTACCACGGCATGTTTTATCCATCTGGACAGACACTGCAGGAGGAATGCAACAACTGGTGAGCAATGTTTGACCTCTCTGGTCTGGAAGGTTCTGGATGACATCTTTGATTCATCTGTTCTATAGTGTTCTATTATCCCATAAAACTGTGTGCGAGGAGAACCAACTTAATGCTTTTTATAGTATTTAAATGACACCTCTGACACCTCATTTTCCCCTAATAACCTTCTTTCACTCCCTTTGGATCTTAAAGGTCCCATGGAAGGGGGGGGGGGGGTCCTTGACCAACTGCCACTTTGCTGGTTTGAAAGCCATGATGTCTCTCTCTCATGGGTGGGCCAAATTCTCTGGGCGGGCAAAGCAGAGAAAGGGGAGGTAACCTTGCCCCTTATGACATCATAAGGAGCAAGATTCCAGATCGGCCCATCTGAGCTTTCATTTTCTCAAAAGCAGAGCAGGTTACCCAGGGCGCGGTTTACCCCCTGGCCATTTCTAGCCTTTGGGGGGGCCATAGGCAGACTGGGGGAACTCATATTAATGTTTTAAAAAATGATGAAATTTCCATGTAATGGGACCTTTAAATGAACCCTAGATGGACACACGTGAAACCAACATGAGACCATGTTGCATTACATGTCATCATCATGTATTAAAAACAAAAAAAACAAACAGGTTATTGTCCTGCAGATTCCATACAGTCCTTTTAATCTTCTCAGATCTGACCACCTGGGCCCAGTGTGTCCAGTTTCTATCAGTGATCCTGCCGATTAGCTCAGGCTTTCATGTTACCCACCTGTGGACGTCTCTGCTTTCTGTTTCAGCACATGCGTGGGTGGAGTGTGGAACTGCACCGACTACAGCTGCCCAGGTTCGTGCCTTTTCTCTGTGGTTGGTTGAATTTAAAGTCAAACTGTGCTGCAGGTCACATTCAAATTCAATGCTGATGGTAATCATTTTAGTACAAAAAATTCTATGTAGACATCTCTAATTAGGAAGCAAGAAAGAAAGAAGATTCCTAGCTTGGGGTTGGAAGAAAGAAAGGTTGTAAGGGTGTTTGAAAAAAGAGAACTTTCTAGTAAGTAACCAGGAAAAGGAAGATGGCATCTAAGTTAGGAAACAAGAAAGGAAGAACCTACTTTGTCTCCTACTTTGGTAGTCAAGGAGAAGAAAGTCCCTAGATATGGTGCAAAGAAATGGTTCCTAGTTCAGGAGAAAGGAAAGGAAGGAGGAACCTATTTAGTTAGTGAGGAAAAGAAGGAAAAAATAGGAACAAGAGTCATAATAAATGTATGGTCCCTAGTTATGGAGCAAGGAAAAACAAAGAAGAAAGCATCATAACAAAGAACAAGGAAAAAGAAGAAATATGGTTCGAGCTCAGAGGATGCTTCACGGCAATGACAGATGAGGTTTTCCAGTTTTTGAGAGCAATACATCAGGAAGTAAAAGAGCAAGGAAGGCCAAAGCCTCTGTGTTCAAGAGAACGGAAGGAGGGCACTTCCAAGTTTTGAAGTAAGGAAAAGGAAGATGGCAT
Source organism: Etheostoma spectabile (assembly GCF_008692095.1). NCBI lineage: Eukaryota > Metazoa > Chordata > Actinopteri > Perciformes > Percidae > Etheostoma > Etheostoma spectabile. The sequence goes on along the minus strand of NC_045733.1, from coordinate 31,556,149 downwards.
CTTAGTTAGGGAACAAGAAAGGAAGAACCGTTGTAGCAAAAGACAAGAAAATGGATTGTCTCCTACTTTTCTAGTCAGGGAGATTATAGTCCCTAGATGTGGTGCAAGGAATCGTTTCTCAGATAGGAGAAGGGAAAGGAAGGAGAAGGCTTCTAGTTCGGGAGGAAAAATTAATTATAAGAAAGGGTTCGGATGGCGGATTTTTCCTAGATGGGAAACAAAAAGGAGGAAAGAGGAAGCATCATAAAAGGTGATGAAAGTGGTGGTTTCCTACTTGGGTTTCCTGACAGGGGTCAATGAAGGATGAGGTCAAGGCCAAAGCTCCTTGTTTCAAGAGAAAGGAATCAGGCTTCCTAGTTTTGGAAGAGAAAAAGAAAATTCAAACTGACGAATAAGGGAAAAGGAACCAAGGCAAGAAAGTTAATCTCATTAAGGCAAGAAGAATAGAGAAAGTTCCTAGTTACGGACCAAGGAAAGAAGCTTTCTAATAAGACAACATGGACCGTGCCATTGAGCAAGGTGTCTGCCCTTTAACTACCACACACCAGCTATGTTTCCATCCACACGTTTTTGTCCGATTTTAGTCATGTCAAATTAAAAATGCCTTATGGAAACAGTAAAATTCGATGAAATTTCATGAATATTGACTCAAAGGAAATCATCATATTTTATCTTGATTGATGTTCGGCTTATGTGCTAAACGCTGATGGAAATTTTATTTGCCAAATAAATTAATGAATTGCGATTGAGTTTTAGGTAAAAAAATAACGTCTTTTTTAGATGGGACGTCCTCCGGAATAAATGGAAGACGCTCAAACAGCGAGACATGTCTCAAAAAAAGAGTCTCGCAGCGGTGCCGGTGGGACAATAAAGGCCAAGTTGCGTCTGCATCGTCGTAGCGATGTGTTTATAGCATCGTTGTTCATTATAGCTTGATATGTCGCTATCAGCTGGAACATAAGAACTATGACAACTTATATTGATCCAATATTGATTAACATGTGATGGTAGACGGCGCGATCCATTTTTGTCTAGAAACACTTTGGTGTTGCTTGAATGTTGCGCGATTCAGTGCGAAGATGATCGGAAACACCTTAAAATGTCTCAAATCAATCCGATATGCCAATTTGATGCAAAACAGCGTCATGTGACGTCATCACCACTGGTTTTTATTGGCTTTAAAGCCGTTGGATGGAAACACACTTTCACCAGCTTTATTCTCATTTTTCTCAGTTTTTTTTACCGAATTTCAGATAATTTGATTGACACGTGGATGGAAACGCAGCTAGAGGGACTGAAGAGAAACCCCCTTTTTTTTT
>NC_045733.1:31532204-31554820 GCF_008692095.1 Etheostoma spectabile | reverse complement strand
TTTTTTTTAAACCTTGTGTTGTCAAATTTGACCCATTTTGAAAAAAAAAAATCTTTATCAGAAAAGTGTATTTCAACCAAAATTTCTGAGAAATAACACGGATTGTTCCACACAACAAGTATTATAAATGATCATACCACTGCTTTTTTCAAATTTGGATGTTTAGTTAAATTGTATAGCATTAAAAAAAAAGACCATTGAACAAAGTGACTAAAATGTCCATAAAAGTGGGGGCAAAAAAACCCCACAAAAACATCAAAAGGCGCAGAAAGAAATTACAAAAACATCAGTTGGGGAAAGCAACAAAGGTTTTGGAAAAAAAAAACAACCAAACGGTTTCAATTTTGACCCCAGAAAAACCAAAAGTGGCACGGTCGACGGGAAGACAACACAAGGGTTAAGCAAGAAATACGCTGCAATTTTATTGGCTTTAAAGCCGTTGGATGGAAACACACATTCACCAGTTTTTATTCACATGAGTTTTTTTTTTTTTACCGAACTTCAGATAATTCGATTGACAAGTGGATGGAAACTTTGTGACTCTACGTTAAAAGTTTCCTCGGATGAATGAAGGAAAAAACTGTTTCCCTCTCTCTCTCTACAGGCGAGTGCTCAGTGACTGGCGATATGTATTTTCAATCCTTTGACGGGCGGATCTACACATTCCCGGCAACATGTCACTATGTCCTCGCCAAGAGTCGCAACTCGGGAAAGTTCACAGTCACGGTCCAGAACGCCCCCTGTGGAGCCGTGAGTTACGTTTATTACCTTCCCCCTTTTTTTTTTTTTTTCATTCTGTGCTTTTAAAACAAACGTTTCTACATCTTGGAAAACTCTTGCATACCTCCTCCACCTCCACCTCCACCTCCACCTCCACCTCCACCTCCACAATCAGCCTACGCAAGTGTTCTGCTGTCTCGGCTTACAGGTTTATGCAATTTGTCCGTCATGTAGATCATATCATAACTTAAGTGCTCAATAATCCCTGCTGAGTCCAGGTCATTTTTGTCAAAGAGTGCTAAAACCATTTGGCTATGGGACTCTGCCACTTATGAAAGAGACGATTCATAGAGGCAGATTGCTTACTGTCAGTGACGCGCAGGCGTCCTCACTTTAACACATCAGAGCAACTCATCGCACTATCACTGAAGGGATGTACAGTTGTTATTGTTTTTTAAAGATCATTTTTTGGGCATTTTTAGGCCTATTGACAGGACAGATGAACAAATGAAAGGGGAAAGAGAGAGTGTGTATATGTGTTTGTTGTGTTATGGTTGTCTTGCTACTGGATGCCTAAAATTCCCTCCTTCGGGATGAATAATGTATCTATCTATCTATCTATCTATCTATCTATCTATCTATCTATCTATCTATCTATCTATCTATCTATCTATCTATCTATCTATCTATCTATCTGTCTATCTATCTGTCTATCTATCTATCTGTCTATCTATCTGTCTATCTATCTATCTGTCTATCTGTCTATCTATCTGTCTATCTATCTATCTATCTATCTATCTGTCTATCTATCTATCTATCTATCTATCTATCTATCTATCTATCTATCTATCTATCTATCTATCTATCTATCTGTCTATCTGTCTATCTATCTATCTGTCTATCTGTCTATCTATCTATCTATCTATCTATCTGTCTATCTATCTATCTATCTATCTATCTATCTATCTATCTATCTATCTATCTGTCTATCTATCTATCTGTCTATCTGTCTATCTATCTATCTGTCTATCTGTCTATCTATCTGTCTATCTATCTATCTATCTAGTTTATAAACGGCTACACAGTGTTTTGGTGTTTGATAAGTCTTCAAACTTGTGGATCTGTTATTCAAACCTTGCCTTCCTGGGTCATATTTCATCGTCTCACTAATATCTGAAACAACATGCACAATACAACACAACCCCTTGTGTTTTTACTGTCTGAACAAGAGGTTTTGCAGCAGTTGTAACATCACACAAAATGTTAAAATGTAATGGGTACGGCTCATTGAACACATAGCTCTGAATGACCTCATGGTCTCTTTTCTTGCATCACTCTCAAGACTTTCGTTATTATCCTGGCTAAGGGTAATGCTGGCGCCAAAATACATGGATGGATCTATGGAAACAAATGCTTTTACTTTCCTCTCTCTCTCTCTCTCTCTCTCTCTCTCTCTCTCTCGTGTCATTATTTCATTCTCAGTGTGTGTCCTGCTGTGTATCTGAATGGCTGCTGTGGGTTGGGAGAGTGCCAGCATGCATTATCAAGCCATCTTGTCTCAATTGCAGAATTTGGATGGGGCCTGCATCCAATCAGTTAACCTGGTCATAGACGAGGATCCAAGAACGGAGATTACACTGAGTCACGTTGGCGAGGTCTTCATGGCCGGACAGTACCGCATCTCCCTGCCGTATTCTGACGGTAACTTCCTCTCCTTTTATCTCCTTCCAACGTTATTCCCATCCAGCGCCAGACTTCTTTCTGCGCAGGTCACGGCAGAGACACATCCAATGACAGCTGTGCTATTAAATGTAAATTTTCCCAATACTTTGCTGGGTTTAGCGCTTGCATTGCGTTGCACAAAATGCCTTCCTTCTGAGTATTACTCCCTTCTCACCCCAGTGTTTTCATGACTGGGTCCTTCTGTTGGTGGAGTCAACAGCCTTCAGTGTGTTCTGTGATGAACAGTGTGAGAATCATCTGATACCTTGGTACCTTAAGGGAGAAAAACAACACTTAGAGCACGTTCTGACAGGGAACTTTACACTGCTGACTCTATTTAACAGTTCCTCCTGTCAATCATTCAATCAATTAATCAGCCTTTGTTCATGTAGAACCTTGTCATGTTCCTACTCATGTACAATTCAAATACAAAATGCTTACAATAAAATCCAGAAATGAAGGTAAAAATACAAATATTGTAAGTACAAACCCAGGCAGATCCAAAAGTGATAAAACAATTAGTCAATCAAATCATTTTTCACTTCACCAAGCAAAAATGCCAAACATTTAAAATACTAAGGATTTTGTATTTGTGTTTTATATCATAGTTAATTAGGTATGTTTGGATTTTGGGCATTTGGTTGCACAAAACAGGAAATTTAAAGACATTAGTTTGGGTCCTGGAAAAGGTTTTAAAAGCGCTAAGCTCATTTTCAGGTTCATAATTGTATTTTGAGGTTGTACCAGAATAGGTTTACAAGGTTTAATTTTCAAAAAACACCATATTTTTGTTGTACTGCACATTGTTGCAGATCCTGTTTTCTCCCTGTGTGTTGAGCTCTCTGTTTTAGCTCCAGAGTGAGACATCTCACTTCTATACCATCTTTGTTTGGAGCTGCACATGCTCAGTAGCTCGGTAAGATCACGTCAGCTAGATAACTCTTTCTCCAGCTTTGGTCAGTCCAAGGCAGGATTAGATGGGGAATACCTGCACAACAGGGACAGGAAGTAGTTCTTTTGGAGATTATGGTGTGTGTTGTAGCAGTGTTTTGCTATTAAGAACAAGCTAGCATGCTAGCATTAGCATGCTACTGGTTAGCCACCTCATCTCTCACCTGGAGACTGAAGACAGAGGACATCCAGAAACCATATCTCACTCAAAACAGCATGGATAGTTTTTTCCCCCAAGTTGTGGAAGCACCAGACATACAAAACAAAACCCCAAATCCCAGAAAAAGTTATTTTTTTCATAAAATGGGCACTTTTATATTCAAGTGGTATTTGAGACTCAACGTACTCCGCTAGTAACTCTATTCACATCGACAGTACATGCAAATACTTAGACATAGTCTTGTGCAGAGAGAGAACCATCTGGAAGGGCTATTCAAACAACCTTTTTCTTTATCCATTTCTTTATCTTTATCATTTTCTGTGAGCCATTTAACAACGTTAATGCTGCCTCGCTTCCTGATTTCCCAAACTATGGAGCCGCCTGAGGCCAAAATCACAAAACGCATTTTCTGTATCTCTGCCAGGAGTAACATGCACATGGGGTCAGACCCATACACATAGATAGATTTCATAAAAAATGTTGGTCATATCTGTGGTTGTGTATGAATGTAGCATCTCCAAATAATAGCATAACCAATGCAGGTTTTACAAGTTTTTATAGTTTTTATAGGTCTATATTAAATATATAGTCTACAGTTTTGATTACCATGAAACCTTGAAACGTTAACTTTACTCCAGTTAACGTTTTTAATTACCTTACGGAGAATAAAATGTATCTTAATCCTTTAAAAACTGTGCAATCAGTGTGCTAACATGTCAAAAAACATGAATTGTCGGCTTCTCAGGCATTACCTGCAGCATGGGAGTAGAAAACATTGAAAAAGTGGGTGTGACATTTAGGGGAATCCTTGTTCATTTTGACAGCGCTTATTGAAATGCAAATGTTTTGTGCAGAAGTGAATGCAATAATGCGCTTTTATTATCTCATCTACTGCCACCTGAAAGCCTAATTGTCGTCCTCCCACAGACGTCTTCCACATCCAGGAGCTGTCGTCCATGTTCCTCCAGGTGAAGACGGCCTTTGGCCTGCGTCTGCAGTACAGCTGGACGGAGTTTCGCCTCTACCTGCAGGCCGACGAGCGTTGGAAGGACGACACGGTGGGCCTGTGCGGCACCTTCAACGGCAACATCCAAGATGACTTCCTGTAAGTGTGTGCTGGCCGACCTCCGACCCCTCCCGCGCCCTCCCTTAACCCCCTCCTCCGATGATAAAAAGCGTGAGCGTACTCCTGTTTCAGAGGCAGGGAGGGAGGCGATGGGGAAGTGCTCTCTCTCTCACACTCTCTCAGTAATGCACACTGGCTCGGCGGCTCGGCATCAAAAGCCCCGCTCTCTGATCAGCTCTTTTAGGCGGGCCAGATGAGCGCCCAACTGGACACACCACTTCAACAAGGAATTTACTGTTAGTGGGATAGGGGCTCCACTGTACTGCAGCGTAATGGCCGACCAGAAAGGGCGGATGTTGTCTAACAGCTGTAAATGGATATACATCACAGTTGGTGACTGAAGTGGTCACATGCTACTAGAAAGAAAACTGGAACTCACTCCAGTAAAGACTTGGCTGTTAAACTGATGACTCGCAGAATCCCGTCCTTTACATTTTGTCTTCATCTTCTGTTGTGTTTTTAACATTTTATTTTGGCCTTAAAACTACTTTCAGATGCATTCAGTGGTCATAACCAACAGATCAGTAAGTCAGTCAGCCATAGCTCCTGTCTTCTGTGATGCTGATTCAAAAAGTGAAATGGGTCCGTCTGACAAATGGAGTTGGAAGCTGAGGCTACATTTACATTGCTATGTTTTGGTTTTTAAGCAGTTTTGAGCCCAAAGGGATCTCCATGCATACAAGTGTTTTTAGCTCCAGTAGAAGAACTATTTGCCGTTTTAACTAACACGCCCAAACCGCGTATCTCATCGACATTCTCGTATACTGGGCATGCACGTGCCGGGGTAAACAGGACCCAGCATGTATGCTCTGCCTGTTGCTGGTAGTTACCATGGTAACATTACTAGCTTAGTCTCAGAGAAGCAGACGTCGTGACCCAATCAGGCGGCGAAAACATTGTCGGTGTTGCCAAAGATCTCCATTTGTGGCTGTACACAGGGTTTTGTTGAGATTGCACCCAAAAAGGGGGTCAGGAGTGTATTTAAAATGTCTCCGACCTAAGGGCTCTGAAACACCAGAGCAGTGTGAATGTGCGGTCGAAACCTAGGAAAAGCTAATTGGTTTTAAACAAAAACGTAGTGATGTAAATGAAGCCTAAGGCATTTCATTCATTCATTCATTCATTCATTCATTCGTATTTATTATACAGGAAAGTTAGAAAAAGTAACATTACATTACAATGTAAAAACGGGCCTGACTCAGTTTAAAAACTGGTTTTCAGCAGGTTCCTGTTCTGCAGAAACATAAAACCTGATACAGCACGTCAGGACAGACATTAATACAAGACATCGATGTGGAAACATAAACTTAGACAACTAAAACAACAATACAGTTACATAAGGAGAGACATTTATGCAAGACATCAGCTGGGCTAGACAGATACGGACAGTGCAAACAAAGCTTGGACAATACATGCAACAAATTAATTAATGCGTGCAAGTGTAACTGTAACTGCTGAGGCAGATGTGAGACTTTGTCATGTCTATCACTCAGACAGACCGCTGAGGCGTCAACATTAAATTCCACAATTTTGGATGGCAAATGTTCTCTAATTTCGCATGTACATAATCTTCATGGGCGTCAGTTTGGTTTGAAATGTGCCGGCGACAGAGACGCATTCAGAAGAGAATTTCCAAAAGTGCTGGGTACAATGAAGCATTCATCTTTTTTCCTCTTTCGCGCAGTTCATGTTTTGAAAGACGCTGTCCTGCAGCTTACTAATGTTAACGAATAAAAACGTGGTTTAACGTACCTAAAAAATGATCAGTGATTACCAAATTTCTCTCTCATTTTGATCCCCATAACCACTGAAAACTGTCAAAGAATTGATACCAAATTCCTATTATGTCCTATTATTATGGACGTCATCTGATATTAAGCGTTTCTGCTTCATTAGGTCTTCTTTGTAAGGAAAAAGCTTAACATGGTTTAATGTACCTGAACAATGAGCAATGATTACCCGATTTCTGTCTCAAATTGCTCCTCAAAACCACTGAAAACTTTCAAAACAAATCTAACCCACAGTCCTATTATTATGGACGTTATTTGACATCAAGCGTTTCTGCGTCACATTTTCAGCAGGGCAGTGGAGCAGCTCTGGGTTGACTCCCCACAGTTCTCATGGGCTTTACAAGTCATAATGTGAAAAAACTCAACGTGATCTAATGTACCTAAACAACAATCAATTATCACCGAACTTCTGGTTTGATTTTTGGAGAGTTTTCAGTGGTTATGAGAAGCAATATGTGAGAGAAATCTGGTAGGCACTGATTATTGTTTTATAGGTACATTAAACCACGTTAAGCCTTTTCCTCGCCATAGGCGCCAATAAAGAAGAAAACAATGTGAGAGCTTCTATAATTGATGGAATTTGGTTTAGTTATTTTGACATGCTTAAGTGCTCATGACAAGATATTGCCATGAGAAATTTGGTGATTTGACCATTGATTCACTAGCAAGGACCACGCCACAGCACTTTGTCAGTTAAAGATTTAATGAACATTGTGAATGTGCAGAAAGATGAGCAGCTGTGGATGTCGTCTGATGGCTGGTCTGGGAGGATGTTCTGTATGATGACCCGGTGGAGGAGAATCAGAGTGGTGGGGGGGTTCTGTCCCGAAAGCAGTTTTCGCCCAAATAGTTTACAGACCCCCAGACGGTACCTAGAGGTGACATGAGAGGGAAGATGGAAGAATGAAGGAGAGGGAAATGGAGGGTGGGTCGAGCACGGTACTGTATATGCAGGTCTGTCTGGTGATTAGAGGTGTGGTTTAGGTGTGGCCCTGCACCTGAACCTACATTAACGAATTAACTTCATTTATTGTTTAGGTACATTAAGCTATGTTAAGCTTTTTTCACGTTAAGCGTTGTAGAACGTCCTGTGTAACAGTGTCTTTCCTGTGGGGAAAGAGATTTTTGTGGTTTTGTTGGCATCTGTCGCTCAAGAATTACATGTGTTATGAACTTTTATTTTTTTAACTAAATTGAGCTTGAAGTTTTCAAAAAAAAGTGGTGTGTACAAAATAACTCGTGACGAAATTTGATCCATCCCCACCGAAAATTGACGCCTATGCTGAGTCTGCATATACACATTTATGGAAGGAAAAACAGGGTAGAGGCAGCTAAATTTGCCTTTATTCATCACCACATCTGCAGAATGATAGAAAGACACTATCCAGAGATAGATAATGACTTTCACTCCACTGATGTAAAGTTTATCTGTCGCTCAAGAATTGAATGTGTTATGAGCTTTCTTTCTTTTTTTAACTAAATTGATCGTGAGGTTTGAGGTACAAAACGACTCATGACGAAATCTGATGGTCACGCGTACCCACCATCTCTGCCGAAATCAACGCCCATGATAATCTTCCTTTTCTTTGAAATGTACAAAAATGTGAAAAGAAAATCCGTGGCCAAGCTGATCTGTCACTGCGTTAAAGAGAGAGAGAGTTGCTAAATGTAAAAACAAATGTTAAGTCTTAATCTCATTGAAGCCTTTGGATCTCAAACTGGAAACAAAATGAGTTGTGAGCTGGTTTGGTGCTCCATTTTGTTTTTAATGCATCTTTGCTCTGGGTTTCCTGCAGATCTCCGTCAGGGATGATAGAAAGCACTCCTCACCTGTTTGGAAACGCCTGGAGAGTCTCGTCGGCCTGCTCGAGCAGCCTGAGCGCGCCTCAGCTCGACCCCTGTGACACACACCAGCAGGCCGGTCAGTTTGCTTTTCTGCTTTAGCCTTTTCTGTTTCAGCAGTGGAAAAGAGGAAATTCACAAAGTTTAAATGACGTGTTATGCTCTTGTGTCTTTGAGTATTCAAGGCCCTATTTTAACCATCTAAGTGCACGGCGTGAAGCGCTTGGCAGAGGTGAATTTAGGGCGTGTCAAAATCCACTTTTGCCAGTTTGACGGCAAATAAAGTGGTCCGTGCGCCGGGCGCATTGGTTCAACAGGGTTGTACTGAGTGTCTTCATTAATTCATAGGTGTGTTTTGGGCGTAACATGCAATCAACCAATCAGAGTGTGCATCCTTGGCCCATTGATTTATTTGTACATCAACAAACAAACAGGCGATTTTTAATTTATTCAGGGTTTGTATTTAAGTCGATTAAAATCTTTGAAGCAAAAAGTGGTATGCCGAGGCTGAACTGTGTCTGTCGTGTGTCTGCAGATTTTTTCAAAGTAAAGGTCTCATTGCTTCACGCTCTCATCAGACGGGGAGCCTTTTATTGTGAAGCAGCTGCAGGCGGGAATTTACTCAGATATGTTGCAATAAGCCTGGATTGCAAAGTCATTGTTTAATGTGTTTGTGTGTGTGTGATCGACCTGCTCCTTCTCCGGCTCAGTGACCTATGCCTCAGAGATGTGTGATGTGCTGAACCAGTAGCATAGTGTGCGCGCTTTGTGCATGAGCATTTGACTAATTTGCTGGTAAAATAGCAATAAAATGCTGCATTATAATTAGACCAGGTTTTTGTTGGGCAATGGTGCGATACGCCAAGAATGCACCTGAACGCACCTCTACGAACTCACTGCTGCTGGTGAAAGAAAGGGCTTACTGAGTTTTTGAATAAATGATTCATTTATGTCAGTCATTGCTAAATAAAAAAGATCAAAATGTAGATTAAAACACTTTTTTTCGTACGTGTTTGTACATTTTCAAACACCTTTCCCTGTTTTAATGTGTTCCCGTGTGGGATCGACATGCTCCTTCTCCCGCTCAGTGACCTATGCCTCGGAGATGTGTGACGTGCTGAACCAGGATCTGTTCTCCGCGTGCCACGAGTACCTCAGCCCGACATCCTTCCACCAGCAGTGTCGCTCGGACACCTGTAGGTGCGGGACGCCGTGCCTCTGCTCCGCGCTGGCCCACTACGCCCGCCACTGCCGCCGATTCTCCATCATCGTTGACTTCCGATCGCAGATATCCGACTGTGGTGAGCACCCAGCACGCTGACACACACGCACACAGGTCAGAGACGCTGAAACCGCCTGGTGCAGGAGCTTTTACGAAAAAAGGGTCAGTGCGCCAGGTTCAAAAGGGCTGCAAGGCAAGGCAGCTTTATTTGTAGAGCGCATTTCAGCAACGGGGCAATTCAAAGTGCTTTACACAAAATCAGTTTAAAAAAACAACAACAACAAAAAAAACAGATAAAACACAAGTATTAACAGTTAAAAATAAAAAAACATTAAGCAACAAAATTCATTCTATAAACTTGAGACTACCGTCCCACTAGTTAGACCATGTTAGTGCTCCTTTGGTGATCACCCTCAGTGTCTCTACCCTTCACGACTCTAGTTTTAGAGACGTTACCTTTCGTCTCCTTGGACTCTTCTTCTCACTAATTAAGCCGATCTAGCGCTGCCTTTCGTGGCTACCCAACGACCTTCTACGCGCGATTTTCAGATCTTTTGACACTACACATTCACACTTTTTCTTTAAAGTGTTACCCTTCGAGTCTGTCTTTCTCTGTCTTTCTCTGTCTTTCTCTGTCTTTCTCTGTCTTCATTATTTCATAGGTGTGTTTTGAACGTAGCATGCAATCAACCAATCAGAGTGTCATCTCCCATTCCCATTAAAAGCTAGGCGCATTTTTAACTTTGCACATTGCTATTGTGATGGCGGATTTGCTAAGAAGGAAGCAAATCTGATCATTTCACCAGTAACCATAATAACATGTAATATAAACTATTATACTAATAATAATACTATTTCACATTGTAATATTTGTATTGTAAATCTTTTGCATGTTGGTGTGCTGCTGCGAGACAGACAGGCAGACAGACGGGTAGATAGATAGATATTTATTCATCCCAATAAAATGGGAAATTACAGTGTTACAGCAGCAGAATCCGTCACACAGCACAGAATATAAATATAAATGAAATACTAGGATACAATATACATACATACAATATTCATGAAATAATAATAGGATAAAATACAAGAACAAATATTTGAAAATATACAAGTTGGGAATACAAAAATGTGCAGCTGCTTAAATAGTATGACAAAATGGAAATAAACCAATTGTGCAGGTTGCACTTGCAGTATTGCAGTATTGCAGTATTGTAGTATTGTGGTATTGTGGTGTCTCAGAGTAGTAGTGTGCGCGCGCGCTGTGCACGAGCATTTTACTAATTCACTGGTAAAATAACATTAAAATGCTGCATTATTGACTTTAGACCAGGTTTTTGTTGGGCAATTGTGCAATACGCCAAGAATGCACCTGAACGCACCTCTGCGAACTCACTGCTGCTGGTGAAAGATAGGGCCCGCTGACTTTTTGAATAAATGATTCATTTATGTCAGAATAATAATGATGTGGCGGTGGAAGGTACGAAACCAAAGGATGCCATCCTTGAAATCTGATTGGCCGGCAATGCTACTTTTCTTTCTTGTCTTCTCGGTGTTGTGTCCGATACTGTTTCTAATCTAAAACCCAAACTTTTCACCCCACTCTGTGTTTGCCGTTTTCACAGAAGGGGGGGGATGGGTGGGGTGGGTGGGTAAGTATAGACAATGGAAGATACATGTTTACTATCTGCTAAGGTTGGTGGGGGGGGGAATTGTGGATTTATGTGTTTCTGCATTTTTGTTTGTTTTAAAAACAAGAAAATCTCAAATCTGCTACACTTTATTCCCAATGCAGCCTGTAATATTTCTGAGGTAAAAACATATTTTAACATATTTAAAAAAAAAAAAGTCCATTTACAGTCTTATTACTGCATCTGTAAATAAATAAATGAAGATTTTTTGTGTGAGATCGTTACCCTTACTTGCAACCCCCACTGAGTGTCTCCTGCTCCCTGACGTAATATGGACATCTGAATCGTCCCGTTGACTCTGTCCCTCTCTGCAGCGGCCGTCTGTCCCGCCAGCATGCAGTACGGCACCTGTGTGTCGTCCTGCCAGCGCCGTTGCTCCGCCCTCTCCGTCCCGCAGCACTGTGGGGAGGAGTGTGAGGAGGGCTGTGTGTGCCCCCAGGGATCCTTCTACAACCATCGGACACCACCACTGCGTGCACAGGGGAGGCGGCCTGATGGCGGGGGGGGGGGGTATCAAAATCAAGGAAAACAACAACCCATCTTTCACTTTCGTGCACAAAAGAGAAACACATGGAGAGATATGTAATGCTTATTATTGTAACAGGGACTTTGATACCATAATGATATATATATATATATATATAAGTGTGTATACAGGTATATATTATATTCTGTAACTGTATTTTGAGCTTTTAGGTTTAAATTCTGGAAGCACGAGGGAATCAGTGACCAGGCGTCCAGTGTTGTTGAAGGTTGTGAAGTCTGTTAAACGGCTAACCGGCTGGAGTCGCTCCACCAAACAAATCCTCTCCAAGTGATATTTGTATCTGCTCTGAAGTTTTAGGTCAGCCTTTAAGTGGAGAGCCTTGTGTCTCTCCTGCAGACGGTACAGAGCCAGAGGACCCCAGTAATTGTGCCCTCCCTTTCAGACTGCTCTGCCCTGGAACACATGCAGCTTAATTCCTCTTAAATGTCCCAGGTTTTTACATCCTGGTGCTGCGCGGGGCCTTACTTACCTCGTGATTGAGTTACATCAAGGAATTCACCGTGAAACCCCCCTTTCATTCCCGCTCGGGCTGGGGACGACACAGATATCTGATAACCAGTGAGAAAGAATTTGTAGTACAGAGGCCGATGTGTGGCGCTGGCCTATATGTTACAAGGCTTTCAGCTTAAGTTAAACACAGATTACCACAACGGAGATCCTCTGTTATTTTCTGATGTTTTTTTATTTTTTATAATATGTTTGTCTGCAAATATTCTGTTTTTTTTTTGTGTGTATTTCTCACCTTGAGCACTGACGTCCTCCACTAAAGCCTGCTTAACTGTCCCCTATCCACTTACCTGTAATACACTGTTTAAGGAAACGCTAAGCCCTCTTTAACATAACTCTTCACACAATAATGGACAAACTGAGCAGTGTCTCGTTTACATCACCAAAGCCTGATGAGTCATTTTGGATTTGGGAGGTCTCCGAAGATCTTTGGACATCTAATGTCTGCATACAACTACAGACTTTATATCAAGAGGGACGTCTCCACTACCACTGTACAAAATAGGAGCTAAAATATCCCAGATACGGGCGTTGCCGTCTTGTAATTGTGGAGCCATGGTCTGTGCAGTGGTGATTGGGCGGTGGAGCCACGATATCGGAGACAAACACTTTTGCGCAATCTCGGGTTTTATTTGCGAGATCTTGACTTTGACATGGAGAATTTATTTTTTTTTAATTAAAATTATTTTGTAATAGATGATGTATATTTTGTATTTTTTTTCTTTTCTCCATGTCATCTTGTCATCGTAGTTTTTCTCTCTCTAAGCCACATAATTACATCAGGGATAATGTGCGTGTGCGTGTGTGTGTGTGTGTGTGTGCGTTTTCAGGAGCGAGTGTCCCTGCAGCTTCCTGGGAACCGATTACGAACCAGGAGACGTGATCATGACGTCAGCAGGTGTTCAGTAAGATCCTCTCCTTCCGTCTCTGTCTTCCTGCATCTGAACCCTCGACGCAGTCCGACATCTTAAAGGACTATTTCAGCATTAGCTTAATGTAACTTGGTGATGACTAAAAAAACACAGACTTCAGACAATTAAGGTAGCAAAGCGAAGGGAGAAACAACGGGGGGCTGTAGTTCATTTAGCTAAGCTAATTCATTACTATGGATGAAGAGCTACAAGCAGAACACATGTATCAGGACAGAGACAGAGCTGTCTGTTGCCATGGGTCAGATGTCCTCACGTTTCCTCTTGAAAAGACTTCATGTTACATGAAGCTCCGCCTCCTGTCAGTCACAGCGCTGTGTCAACAGGAGGAACTTGATTCAAAATATTTACAGTGGTCAACAGTAAAAGTCTGAAGCCTCACTAGCGCTCCCCATAGAGCTGAAGTGTATTAGACAGTAAGAACGGGACAATACACCAGAATAATACCAATATACCGACCATTTTGTTGTTGTACTAGTCTTGCAGAGCAAAAGTGTTCTCACACTCAAATTGTCTTTAGGAGATTCTTATATTTAATGTGTTATCTTATTCTAATGTGTTCACCTTTGTTGACCTTCGTCATGTACCATCGCCATCATGTGTCCCCTTGCAGACTCTGCCTGAACGGTAAACTGGTGTCCCAGTCAACACACGGTGGTAAGATGCTTTATTGGTTATTTCTTATGTTGATAATAAGTGGTCGGATCGGTTTTGTTGGACTAATGTGTTTTATTCTATTCTGATTATAAAATCTCTGCTTGTTCGTATATGTCTCAGTGGGTGAAAGTGAAAACCTGGCAAACATCCTCCCGTCTGTCCCGGTCTTTTACACCGTGATAATCCGACTAATTAAAAAATCAACATGGACGAGTGATACTTATTTTCGTATTTAGCCGACATTAATTAAAAAAAGCAACAAAAAACATAGAAGGGAAGGGATGTTTTGTGTAGTGTTTTCTCATTGTAGGTTAGGGTTTTGCTTGTTTTGTGTGGGGATGTGTATGTGTGTGTGTGTTTGTGTGTGTGTGTGTGTGTGTGTATATGTGTGAGTGTGGTGTGCGTGCTTTGTAGTGTGTGTATATTAGTGGTGAGTGTGTGTGGAGGTGTGTGTGTGTTGTGTGTGTGTTGTTGTGTGTGTGTGTGTGTGTGTGGATGTGTGTGTGTGTGTGCGTGTCTGTTGTGTGTATATATGTGTGTGGGGTTGTGTGTGTGTAATGTGCTGTGTGTGTGTATTAGTGTGTGGTGTGTTTGTCTGTGTCTGTGTGTGTGTATATATACGTGTGTGTTGTGTGTGTGTGTGTGTGTGTGTTTTCGTTGTTGTTTTGTGTAGTGTGTGTTGTGGTGCGTGGTGTTGTGTATTTGTGTGTGTGTGTGGTGTGTGTGTGTGTTGTGTTGTGTGTGTGTGTGAGTGTGTATATATGTGTGTGTGTGTGTGTGTGTGTGTTGCTAGGAAGAGCGTGACTTTGTCTCAGTTTTAATAAGTGAAGCACTTTGTGGTGCATTACTTTTGTATAAAAGGTGCTATACAAATAAAGTTTGATTGAAAGAGGACAGATAGAGAGTTGTAGAGAATACTACTCGAGGTCCTGGATCTTATTTTGTTTCTCAAAGATCCTCAGAGCTGAGACCAACTCTCCTTTATTGTAGCAACTGAGTTTTGTTGTTGTTCATCTCGTCTTGCAGACATGTTGTGTCCCGCTGGTCAGATCTACCAGAACTGCTCCGAGGGGGACGAGGGCCTCCTGTGGGGAAGGGGCGTGGCCTGCGAGCGCACCTGCGAGTCCTACCTGCTCAACCTCACCTGCTCGACACACGAGCCCTGCGTGGCCGGATGTAGCTGCCCCCCCGGGTGAGTGACGCCCGACTGGCAGGATTACATCGAAGCAAGTTAATCGAGCGCCACATTTATTTTGCTTGTAGAAATTTCAAATGAAACTAATTACATTTTTATTTTAGCGTCTGCTCATGCGTCACTGCTGGCAACATTAAATCATTCTCGGTTTCCTCCCAACTTTATTTCTGATAAAGATATATACGGGGCGGCTGTGGCTCAGTGGTAGAGCGGTTGCCTGCCAATTGGAAGGTTGGTGGTTCAATCCCTAGCCCTGCAGTCCCATGTCGAAGTGTCCTTGGGCAAGACACTGAACCCCGAGTTGCCCCCGGTGTTGCGCATCGGAGTGTGAATGCGTGTGAGTGTGTATCTGATGAGCAGGTGTGTGCGTGTGTGAGTGTGTATCTGATGAGCAGGTGTGTGCGTGTGTGAGTGTGTATCTGATGAGCAGGTGTGTGCGTGTGTGAGTGTGTATCTGATGAGCAGGTGGCACCTTGTACGGCAGCCTCGGCCACAGTGTGTGAATGTCTTTGAGAATGTGTGTGAATGTTTCCTGTATGATGTAAAAGCACTTTGAGTAGTCGTAAAGACTAGAAAAGCACTATATAAATACAGCACATTTACATATGCATACACATTTACATATATATCTGGTATATAAGTAAAGTGAAATTGACTTTGCATTATTTTTTTACTTTTATGAAATACAATCGCAAGCCCATTTAACACTTTTATTTCAGCAAACACAATCTATTGTATCTAGGGTTGTCACAGTTTCCATTTAACATGAAACAGTTAATAAAAAAAAGCTTTCAAGTGCAACTATCGAAGTCCAAAAGCAGGACCAGCACTCCCCCAGTAATATTTTTTCCCTCTCTATCCCCGCCTCTTTGCCCACGTGATTGGATAAGTTATGGAAACAAACAACGCAGGTAAAGCCTGTGAGTTCTCATGGGACTCCATGCTGCCTTCAGGTACATGTCGTCAAACTATTGGTGCATTCAAGTCAATTTGACCACTTTTCAAAAACTTTCAATATCACAAATTTGGGTTTCTTTCAACCAAATTGTCCATAAAAGTAACGTGGGTGGTTCCCTACAACGTTCCTCACAGGTTGAATAAATAATCAGTCCACTTCCTTTGTTGAATTTGTTTTTTTTGGTCAATTTTATAGCATTTGGAGAAAAAACAAAATTGATAAAAGAACTTGTGCGTGACAAAAAAAAAAGACAAACATCAATAAAAGCGACAAAAATGTGAACAAGTATAAAAAAGTGACAAAAATGGGAAAGAAATGCCGAACAAAGTGACAGAAATGTCAAAAAAGTGACAAATGTTAAAAAAAAAGTTTAAAAAATTTGGGAAACAATTTCAAAAGGCTCAGAAAAAGTCGACAGATGTTGAAAAATGACAAAAACATCGGGGGGGAAAACACAAAAGGGTCGAAAGAGACGACCAAAACGTTGATAAAAGGTTTTTCGTTTGAAATTTTGAATCAGAAAAACCAAAATTTGCATACAAGACAACGCGAGGGTTAAACTGTTATAGCGAAGCACCCTTCTGCTATCTAGTGGCTCTTATTATGGCATCGCCATTAATTAAAAATGTAATCAGATCCTCACCTTGAAATCGAAAGTCATATTGAGTCGTTGATTTGACGAATCGTGACACATCAGAATCAGAAATACTTTATTGATCCCCGAAAGGAAACTCCATGTTGCAGTTGCACAAATAGTAGAAATACCAGAGTAGAAAAATAAACAATGAAATATATGGAGTGGGGATATGTTCGGTATAAATACATACATGCACACATGCTGTACACCCACGACATTCGTTGTCAATCCTCACAGGTCAAATCACACACACACACACACACACACACACACACACACACACACACACACACACAACAAAACACACAACACACACACACACACAACACACACACACACACACACACACACACACACACGCAATATCCTGCAGACTATCACACATTACACACACTTTCCCTCCACAGTGCAGCCTGCTGGTCATTGACCGGCCCTCAGGTGGATTTTTCTAGGAGCTAACATTTTGGAAATAATGTGCAGGTGATCCCCCAAACGTTCCTTTTGCTTATTGACCGACCGTAGCAGACTGTAGTTGTCCCGCTCAGCTGTAATTGTAGGATTGTGCGTTTTGTGTGTGAAAGTCAACCCAGGTCGATTTCGCAAAAAGAGCATGAACTTTCTTGGAGACTAAAGGTTAAGAAATGACTGTCGAGGGTGTGTGAAATCTAAAGCTCTTAGTGTACCTGTGACTGTGTCACTGAGGTATGTGTGTGTGTGTGTGTGTGTGTGTTGTGTGTGTGTGTGTGTGTGTGTGTGTGTGTGTGTGTGAGTGGGGGGGTGCAGACTCTCTAAAAATGTCACACAGAGCCAGTAATAATCCTCGACCCTCCTCTGCTGGAGGATGGCTGCGGTGAAAGATAAAAAAGAAAACTGTTTGCTGGGTTGCCTTGGAGAAGGCGGGGGGGGGGGTCTTTATTTGGGAAATTCTTCTTGCTAGTGACCATGATAAGAACAAACAGGATCGCAGCTACCATTGAGTACTTTGATTATTGAGATAATACAAAGAGTCACGTTGGAGTGTTTGTAAAAAAAAATAAAAAAGGGTTGTGTTTTTTTTTTATTGATTGTGGAAAAGAAAGAATTTTTCTCACGTTTATTTGGATTTTTCCAAAGAAAATGTAACTTCCATGCGTGGGATGCTGGTCATAATCTAACAATAATAATGATAATAGTAATAATAATAATAATAATAATAACGGTAATAATACAGAGTGTGTCAGGTTCATTCAGCGGGTCTTCTCTTAAACAAATAGGTCCGGACAAAAATTCAAATATGAATGTGTTAAGATGTTTTTATAACAGTCCTAATGCCTAGTGAGACAAAGTATTTATCACGTGGTAATATTCAGTACTTTTAAGTTCAGTGTTTGTACAGATTATATGGCTGATGGTAGCTGATGGTAGCTGATAGTATATATATATATTTATATATATGTATATATATATATATATATGTGTATTTATCCATCAACTTTTCGTGTACGGTTGTTATTCCATAGGTGCATTTTGTTTCTGTAGAGCAGGGGTCTTCAACGTTTTCCAGGCCAAGGACCCCCAAACTGATGGCGAGATGGAGCGGGGACCCCCTAATTATATTATTGTATAACATGTGTTATATCAAACTGGTCCTATAGCGCCAGTGTGCATTGATGACTGAGAGCATATTCTGCCTCATTTATCTGTTACTACCGTGTGTTGAATTCATGTTAATGGTGTATTTAAAGACATTTCAATTAGTGGAAAAAATTGCAGGGGGGGGGGGTAATATAAAAAAAAGTCTAATCAACCAAAACTTTCGCGACCCCATGCCAGGACCTACGCGGACCCCCTAGGGGTCGCGGACCCCCTGTTGAAGACCCCTGCTGTAGAGACTCCCCGGTGTGGTAGCTGTGAACCTTTCATTATGTTAGCCGACCTGATGGCCAGATTTAGGCATCGTGGTCCGTGTGGTGACCTCGGCGGCGAGATTCAGTTGTTCCTACTGGCCTGTTTTCGCTAGATGACCTTTACAGTGACACAACACTTGCCAGTCATGGTCCAAGTGTTTAATAACTCACTGGAACCTGATAGTTTGGGAGCTTATTTTATAGGAAACATGGACACAAAGAGACGTCTTTCAGCTCCCTGACGCCAGCTGTGTTAATAAGTACAGGACGGCGAGACAGTGTAAATGTTCAGGCATGAGTCTGTTTTACAGAAACTACTTTTCCACAGTTGTGAGAATAACGAGGGAGTTGTTTTACACGGGCAGACCTTTAGTTTGTGACTCAGATCGGACGGCATTGTGTGAATGAAACTGAATGAAGTGGATTATTATCTTATGTTGGGATTTGACTCTTCAGTAGTTGCTCCTGTGCTTTCTCATCCACTTGTTTATAGACGTCCTTTCTAACGGCTACATCCACTTCCCTTTCTCCGCTTTTGAGCACAATTGAAATTTTGAACATCCGCCACTTCCTTTCCTGCATTCTGTTGATTTTTTTCTGCAACAATGTGTGCCTTTTCTGCATTCATTTGTGATGCATATGGAATTACAATAGGTTTTCGGTGTGGGCGGGTGCACTCTGGCCAATTTTAATTATTGAGGGGGTTTTAACACTCCCTCCCCCCGTGTACATTACAGTCATGACGTCGAATCCTAAGGCAAGCTTGTGTGCTCAGTTTAAAAATCTCTTTCTACTTTTTAGCAAAGATTTCTACATCGATGTATTTATTCTGAACCATAGGACCCCTTGGAGGCTCCGTTGTTTTTCACAAAAATGCAATCTCTGAGGTCTAAGAAACGTGTTGAATGCACATCCTTCCCCCCCAAAAGAATTTGCAAAGCAGAATTATGTCAAATCTACAACCACCGTTTCCCTCACAGGAGTAGTGTGTGTTGTGTAACCAGAGGCAGACCTGTGTGTAGTGTTGCCCGCGTCCTCTCGTGTGTGGTGGTTAAAAACTCTTTTCCTGCAAGGTAATGTTATGGACGTATTCAATGGGTTGGGAACCGGAGGGTTGCAGGTTCAAGTCCCCATGCGGACCAAAGTACGGAGTGTGGCTCAGTAGCTGGAGAGATGCCACTTCACCTCCTGGACACTGCCAGGTGCTCTTGAGCAAGACACTGTACCCCCCCCCCCCCAAACCACTTAGGGCGCTGGTCTCTGACATCTCTCCATTTGTGCATGATTAGGTCCTGAGCGTGTGTGTGTATGTCAGGCCTGTGTGTGATTACTAACAGAGTGTAAATTGTAATTTCCCCACTGGGGGTCAATAAATAGTATAAGTCATTTTCTTAGGAAACAACCTGTATCCTGTGAGGCTCAAAACAAGATGACTGTGCCTTGTTTTTGTCATGGAAGATGGTGAACATGAGCCAAAGACCAATCGGTATTGGCTTTGTGTTTTGTGATCTCCTCCGTCTCATACTCCTCCCTGACTTAAAGGTGCTCTAAGCCACGTTGGGTGATGTTAGTTCTCGTTGACGTCCAAAGTATTTTCAATTAAAACGGGACTAGCTGGCCCCTCCTTCCTCCTCCTCCCGTCCACTCCCCCTCCCTCCTGTGCTTCCCCGCACTAACGCTCTAACTAACTAACTAATAAGGGTGTGACGAGATCTCGTTTTACGAGATCTCGCGAGATTAAAACGTGACGAGATTTCTCGTCGAGGTGAAAAGTTGTCTCGTGAGGCGATGTGATGTCAGCGTGATGGAGCGTGAAATTACTATTGAAGATCCCCCTGCCACTTTTAAATCATTTGTTAGGAGTTAGGAGTTAGATTTCTCGTGTGAAATTGTACTTTACTGCATATAATTCATTAAAATAGTTAAAAAAAAGAAGTTAAATAACATTCATCATTATTAGTTGATTTCAAAATGCACTTTTGGCATTTTGTGATTTTTCAGTTGAATAAAAAAACTATTTTCCATTCATATATTTCATCGAGGATTTCTTTAAATTAAAAAAAAATCTCGTCTCGTCTCGTTCTCGTGAACCCAATCTCGTGATGTGTCTCGTCTCGTGGAGTAAGCGTCTCGTCACACCCCTACTAACTAACTAACTAACTAAAATATGTGTGACATTACTTAAAGCACCTTTAAGAAGTGCTTTATTTCGTTGACATGGTCTTTGTTGGACCGTTACACATCAGCCGCATGTCTTTAACTCACTGGCCTTGGTTTTAATTTCTAAAACCAGACCGCAGATGATAAGCTGGTGTTGCATCTGCCATATTAATACTAAACTTAGATGAATATCATCAGGAAGAAATAATCCCAACTCAAAGTCAACTGCATGGTATTCATCTGCAGCAAGACTTAAAACCCTCTAATGGGAAATAATTAGCTGAGATGCTGACAGAAGAAGCCATTGTGTTTCCGCTCACAATGGCACACTTTGTTTATGATCAAAATGTAGACCATTCATTCATTCCTCATTTTGTGACAATTAGCCCAGCTGAACTCATATGAACCTGGACTTTCAGGTGCAGCTCAGGACCATGCAGCATACCACAATTGCGTTTTGGTTACATACCGTACTTACAACTGTAAAAGAATTTTTTTCATTTTTTCAATGTCCAAATGTTGCAGCACTTTTTTTTTTGCCCATATTGAATGATCGTTTTTGAGACATTGCACAGAAATAATTTATATCACTCAGAAATGTGGATGTTTTGTTTCCATGGAAAGTTCCTAAAATGAATGGAAACATTACTAAATGCATTTGAATATGAAAAAGAGAGATGCTGGTAAAATAAACTTTGATTAGCGGTATACATGTTGTTGTTTTCATTTGGTAGCTAGGATTTGGCCCGCCCAAGAAAGAGACATCATGGCTTTCAAATGAATGGCAGTTGGTTAAGCTCCCCCCCCCCATCCTATTCAGAAGCTACAGACTCAGAAATGGTACCTACTGAGGAAAGCTCATTGTGGACTGGCTCTAGAGGCTGTAATTCTGCACCAAGGCTGAATTTCGGGAAATAGACTTCAGATCCATTATTGAGGGAGACCACTAGGTCTATAAAAGGACTTCAGATCCAGTATTAGGGACCACTAAGGTCTATAAAAAGAGACTTCAGATCCAGTATTAGGGACCACTAAGGTCTATATAAAAGACTTCAGATACAGTATTAGGGACCACTAAGTCTATAAAGAGACTTCAGATACATATTAGGGACCACTAAGGTCTTAAAAAGACTTCAGATCCATTTTAGGGGACCACTAAGGTCTATATAAGAGACTTCAGATCCAGTATTAGGGACCACTAAGTCTATATAAAGAGACTTCAGATACAGTATTAGGGACCACTAAGGTCTATATAAAAGAGACTTCAGATACAGTATTAGGACCACTAAGGTCTATATAAAAGAGACTTCAGTACAGTATTAGGGACCACTAAGGTCTATAAAAGAGACTTCAGATACAGTATTAGGGGACCACTAAGTGTCTATATAAAAGAGACTTCAGATACAGTATTAGGGACCCTAATTCTTATATAAGAGACTTCAGATACATATTAGGGGACCACTAAGGTCTATATAAAAAGACTTCAGATACAGATTAGGGACCACTAAGGTCATAAAAGAGACTTCAGATACAGTATTAGGGACCACTAAGGTCTATATAAAACCCATCCAAAGAGCACCATGTCATGGGACCTTTGAGAAAGAAGAAAAAGCCATTCAGAGGCAGTGGATTAAAATGTAAATGGCGGAAATGGGACAACACATACAGCCAAAACTGAAATAGAATTATAGAAAATATACAGGAACACAATGCATGCAGTGAAGCAAAAAGAAAACATGGAGCTGGATCCTGTTTTGGGCCTCTGTATTGTCTGTCAGCATTAATATTATAATTTCTGTTCATGTGAACGAAAAGAAAATCAATGAAGATATTGTCAAATGATGTATAGTTTAGTAGGTTTGATATTCATAAAATAGTCTAGGCGGAAGCCCGCACACCTTCACTCATGCGGAAAA
>NC_045733.1:31516629-31532194 GCF_008692095.1 Etheostoma spectabile | reverse complement strand
CTAAAGGTTATTAACAGTTTGTGCTTTTGTTATCTGGGATAATTAAACCTGAGGGTGTGCACGACACCGGATGCCTTACAGACTGCATCAACCCATTGCGTCGTCGCTCCATGCAGTGACATCTTCCTCCGCCACTTTTACATCGTCTGACGAAATTAAATTGAAAATGAGGGCTGTGTTTACGTGGATTTATTCATAATGTGCACGTAGGTCGGGAGAATGAATGATTGTGGAATCTTTGATCAGAGTAATTGATATGGCAGCTTGGCGGGCGGATAAAGGAAGCTGTTAACACCGTTTTATCTGGGGTGTAACTCTACTCAGATGAACCTGAGGTTTGTGGCGGGACCATTCAGCATGTCACCTCATTGTCTGCAGCCTCGCCAGTCGATAGAGCTCAACCCGGGATATTACAAGATACTTATCAGCTTCGTCTCGCAGAGTGGAAAGCAAATGGAGGCATCCAGACAAAGACTGTTTCTCTCTCTATCTCTGAGAATCCTAATTGTCTGGTTTTCTCATGTAGCTAACGAGTGCCTCTGCTTTTCATCCATAGTCGCCCACCCCCTGAAACTCTCTCCCTCTTGTTTCCCTGCATGGCTCCGCTCTGGAAGCCAACCGGCTTTGGCTCTGCCTCTGTCGTTCTCTTTGCAAAGGACAGTCTTCATATTTGGCTTAGAGATGAACACAGGAGCTCCGAATTCATGATTGGGGTTTACAACATGGGTAGCATCTTGTTAACCCACAGTTTATTTTTAAATAAAAACTCCAAATTAGACTGCACTGACTTAGGAAGCTCTTTTATTAGCCTGTTGATGATTTCAGTCAACATTTCAATCAGCTTGTTCTTACAGTGGTTGGCTTTGAAAGGTGAGAACCCTCCAAACTTTCATTGAAGTTTGGCTGTTTTATTCAATTTTATAGCATTTGTTGATAAGTGTGAAGATGTGCTGCCATTCAAAAAGGAAAAATGAAGTGGTTTTAAAACAGTATCCAGACTAAACTTTGACATATACCGGTCTGTGATAATCCATCAACATGCGTTCCTCAACTATTAGTCAAAATAATTCACAATTTCTGCTGTTTATTGACCATGAATTTCCAAAAGAAGTATAAAAAGCACCCTTTGGCGTGTGTGTAGAACGTACTGGGGAGAACAACATCTAGGCAGGTTGGTCGGGGGGGGGGGCGGATGGGTCAAACACAGGACTTTGACCCAGGAGAGTGGGGTTCATGTCCTTTGTACAGTATGTCTTTAACTGTCCTGTTATTGCAGTGTGTTGGGGGACGGCGCTTTCTTCTTTAACCGGCCTGTTGTTCCCGCGTGTCACGGATCCTAAGCCCCCCCCCACGACCTTTTCCTTAACCTAACAGCATCCAAAGGGACACCAATAGTCCCGAGCAAGCACGTGTTGTATGGCGCTAAAGGAGACTTTTAGCGCCAATAACAACAACAAAGGCACCTGACCAAGCGTCCGTGTTTTATGAGATGGGACAACGTGTCCTCACGTGGACACATGTTGCACTGGTTGAAAGGTTTTTCTGGTTTAACAACAGTTTCCTCTGAATGCTTTTCAGTAATCTTTAACCCTCGTGTTGTCCTCGGGTCAAATTGACCCGTTGTCCTATATCAGTGTTCTTTTCAACTCCCCAAAATAACATGATTGATTCCACACAACGCTCTTTTGGCAAGCACAATTACTTTCATAATTTATTTTGGGGTGTCTTATATAGTTTTATAGCATTTGAAAAACAAATTAAAGTGGTTTGGAAATAGTATTTAGTAAAAGTTAACATATTCCAGTCTGTGATTATGTGACAAACATTGAAAAAGAGCGTCAAAAGTGTTGAAAAATGGGATAAAAACGTAAGAAAAAGTTAAAAACATCGATAAAAAGCTTTAAAAAAGTGTTGATTTTCAAATTTGACGGGAAGACAACACCAGGGTTAAGGTCCTTTTGTAGGTTAATCGAGACACTTTGGGAAGGCCCAAGTACTCTGCAACAGCATGTTCAGTCCAGCTTTATTATTCCCATTATTTTGCTATTTTGCCGGATCAGAATGGGACCCCGGGTTTAGAAATAAGCTGTGACAGATTCAGTCTCTTTTATCATAGTTCAGACCATGCACAAAAATATTAGATGTGGTTTGTTTACAGTGTCTGGTACAGTGGTCATATAATTGTTGGCATATAGATTAGTTTAGATTAGATTAGACTTTATTCATCCCACAACGGGGGAATTTCCGTATTACAGCAGCAGCATTTTCTTCTTCAATAACAGGAAAAACCAAACAAAAAACCAAACAAAACACACAAACAAGTAAACACACAAGAAATACCAGCCAAACAATAGACAATGATTATATGGCTGACTGAAAGTAAGCAAAATGGCGTCAAATAAAGGTATTTTAAAGTGCGGCTGCCATGTTCCAAGAAACAATATTGCGGTGTAAGTGACGTTAAAATTAAATTGAACGTGTAGTTAGAGTAATGAAGCAAGAGTCGGCAGCATAACAAAAAATTATATTAAACTGTGACCATAAATATTGAAAAGTAAGTACTTGTAATAAAATAATATAAATATCGGTAATAAAGAGAAACAGAAACTACAACATTATCAGGTAGTGCAGGTGTTGTAGAGTCTGATGGGGGAATCATATCGATGAATGCTATCATTCTCAATGGACAAACCAAGCAAATTGAAGTGAGGGTCTTTCTCATGGGCCAACATCTGGGCCCTCTGTAAGATTAAAGGGCCACAGTTGCAGTGTCAGAATCTGTTGATCTTAACCCTTGTGTTGTCTTCCTGTCGACAGTGCAACTTTTTGTTTTTCTGAAATTTCATCTACTCATTATTCAAGGTTTTTTGGTCGTCTTTTTCCACCTTTTTGTTGCTTTTCCCCCCTGGTGTTTTTGTCACTTTTGCTGCACCTTTTAACATTTTTGTGAGGTTCTTTTCCCCCCATGGTTTTGAAGATTTTGTGGACACTTTTGTCACTTTTTTTTCAACGTTCTTTCATACATTTTTAACGCACTAAAATTCAATAAAACATCCAAATTTAAAGCAAGTAGTGGGCTGTTCATTTATTTTTGGGAAGAGCGTTGTTTGGAAGAATCAGTGTTATTTCTCTCAACATTTGTTTGAAAGAAACCCACTTCTCTCAAATTTGACCCGAGGACAATACAAGGGTTAGACCACTACATCCCAGCTCCATTTGCCATAGCAGTGAATAAAGAGCTTTGGAAAGTTTGGTTACACTTTACTTGACGTTTTCTACATCCCAGTGACATGACACTGTCATGAACGTGCCATAAACATCATAAACAAGTCATAAAGGGGAATGACATAACGCTTTTTTACTAAGTGTCATTCAGTTTTGTCATTGGGCAGCACGGTGGCTAAGTGGTTAGCACTTCTGCCTCACAGCAAGAAGGTTCTTGGTTTGAATCCAGGTCGTTCCGGGCCTTTCTGTGTGGAGTTTGTATGTTCTCCCCGTGTTTGCGTGGGTTTCCTCCGGGTACTCCGGTTTCTTCCCACCATAAAAGACATCCTAGGTAGGACTACAGTTGAAAACTAGCCAATTGGCTAACACTGGCGCATTTACATTTACATTTAGGGTACAAGCGGCCGAAATGGGTTTCCTCAGGAGGGTGGCTGGCGTCTCCCTTAGAGATAGGGAGAGAAGCTCAGTCATCCGAGAGGAGCTCGGAGTAGAGCCGCTGCTCCTTCACGTCGAAAGGAGCCAGTTGAGGTGGTTCGGGCATCTGGTAAGGATGCCTCCTGGGCGCCTCCCTAGGGAGGTGTTCCAGGCACGTCCAGCTGGGAGGAGGCGTCGGGGAAGACCCAGGACTAGGTGGAGAGATTATATCTCCAACCTGGCCTGGGAACGCCTCGGGATCCCCCAGTCGGAGCTGGTTGATGTGGCTCGGGAAAGGGAAGTTTGGGGTCCCCTGCTGGAGCTGCTGCCCCCGCGACCCGATACCGGATAAGCGGATGAAGATGGATGGATGGATGGCGCATTTACAGAAATGTTCATTAATGTGCATTGTCCTAATCAAATAAATAAAAAAAAATAAAATAAAAAAATGACAAGTTATGGTTAATGTTAAGGGTTAAGGTTAGGGTTCATGCATCATGACTGGGTCATGTGTTCATGACAGTGTCATGTCACTCTTATGTAAAAAAACTTCAAGTTTTCTCCCTCAACAAGGTTGTGTTTGCCCCCAGCTTGCTGAAACATGGAGACGAGTGCTTTGAACCTGCCTCCTGCCCCTGTCTTTGGAAAGGAAAGGAGTATTACCCCGGCGACAGAGTCTCTTCCCCCTGCCATCAGTGGTAAGTTCATGTCATTGCATATAAAAAATCAAATCAAGCTATTACAGACAACTTTGCACATGAAAACACAATGTCGGGCAATTCCACATCTTGTGGTGGTCTTCTTCATTCATTCTGTCATGGCGCTCAGCTTTGCATTATCCCAACCGATCACTCGCCAACAATATCTGTCAGAATTAAGACAAATCTCCAACAAGGCCGCTAATTTTTCAAAGTCCCATTTTTGCCTGAAAGCGTAAGATTTGAGATCTGAGATTGTCCGAGCAGCGAAAGTGGCTACTTGATATCCATAATTGTGTCATCACAGGGGAAACAGAGCGGGCCCTTGTGTGACTCTTTGATTCCCTCTGCTTCGGACTGTTCATCGCTGGTGAAAGGAAACACTCTCCCAGCGATCTCAGTCATTCTCCCATCCTCCCATCCTCTTCTTCAAGCCGTAGCCGGGGAAGACGATGTAGATGACAGCCTAATAGCGCAATGAGCGCTGATTCAGCTTTTGACAATTCACCGGCCACTTTTCTGCCCACTGTAAACCCGAGGCTCCCGATAAAAGGAGGCCATTAGACGTTAAAAAAAAAAAAGGGCCCTTGCGCTAAGTGGGAACAAGTTGATGTCGAATCACTGAAGCTTTGCTGTCTTTGTAGTGTTTGCCAGCACGGGACGTTCCAGTGTGTGTTTCGTCCATGTCCATCCATGTGCATGGCTTACGGGGACCGCCACTACCGGACGTTTGATGGACTGCTGTTTGACTATGTCGGTGCATGCAAAGTCTATCTTGTAAAGGTATTTATTCATAGTGAGAGAGCCCAAAATGTGTTGTTGCCTATTTTAACCCATTAATTATTCATCTGTACATCAAAGACTTTTTTCTGGGACTGTGGGTTTTATAATATTAATTGCAAAATAGTGATACAAAAGTTGATTGACTGCAGTTTCCAGTGTCCAAGTGTCCAGTTTTCCAAGTTTTTTTTTCTTTTGAGACATTGGCAGCTCAAAAAATAATTCTGATAATAAAGTGAAAAGATACTTCCCTGATAAGTCCCTTTTAAGTACAGTAAGTAAAAAAAAAAAAATACAACTTAAAAAACCCATTTCCTCTGTATTTATTTACAATATTATGGATTTTTGTTATTAATAGTGCCACTGTGGCAGACATGTGTGTTTGGACAGTGGCTGTCAGGGTCTGATGCGACAATAAAGCACCCTTCGGCGTCTGTGTAGAACATACTGGGGAGAGCAGCATCTAGACGGGGGTAAGGTGGAGGTTGGTCGGGTGGTGGATGGGTTTGTGTCCCGCGTGTGTCCTTAACCGTCCGGATGAAGCTCAGCGTAAACTCTTCCAGGAAGACCTCACTATTAATCAATGTCAATGTCAGTTTTATTTCTATAGCACATTTAAAAACAACAACAGTTGACCAAAGTGCTGAACAGGGTCGATGTCAAATACATAAATAAGTGTAAAAAATGACTACAACCAAAGTGAATCCCAGGGAGACAAACAACACTTTAAAACACCAGAATCCAGGTTAACGAAGGTTAAAAGTTGCAGAAAAAAGGTGCGTTTTAAGCAGCGATTTAAACGTTCGTAAGGTCTGTGCAGCTTTAATATGCATGGGGAGGTTGTTCTTCAAAGACTTTGTAAATTTTATTTGAGCTGTACAATAAATCTCCAAACACGTCTTTCCTGATTGAATTATTGCCGTGTGTCAGGGAAGCGTAAGCCCACCCACGACCTTTTCCTTAACCTAACAGTGTGTGTGTGCATATTCATTCAAACCTTTATTTAACCAGGATAAAAAACTCCTTGAGATTAAAAATCTCTTTTACAAGAGTGTCCTGGCAAGTGGCAGCAGCATGTTTCAGACAGAGACACTTACATGTAAATACATAAACACACTTTCACTCATATTCAAACAACAATGTCATCATAAAATACCAGGGTCCTAAATCTATTTAAAAACAGTGACATACAGACTGCCCTGCTGTAAGGTCCTTTAACAAGCCTTTAAAAGAATAAAATGAGACCAACTCCTTCAACTGGAGTTCATTTTGAAGCTGATTCCATGATGGGGCTGCAAAATTAAAAGCCTTTTTGCCGAAGTCAGTGCGGGCTTTAGGGACTGTCAATAAAACCAGATAATGTGAGCGCAGGTGATGTGTCCCTGCAGACCTCGGGACGATGTAGGTGTTCAAATAAGGAGGAAGAAGTCCTAATACTGCCTTATAAATAAAAAGATGCCAGTGCATCCAACGCCGAATCGAGAGTGAAAACCACCCGACCCGAGAATACAACAAACAGTGATGAGTGAGAGATTTTAAGTTTGTGATGAATCTCAAGGCTCCATGAAACACAGTGTCCAAAGCATGAAGACACTGGGAGGTTGAATGCATGTATAAAATATCACCGTAGTCCAAGACAGACAAGAATGTTGCATTTACATATGTGCATGGTATGAACAAAACAGGCACTCCTAAATCCATTCAGCTGTTATCCTAATAAATGCATATTTCATCATGCGTGTATAACTGTCGCACATCTGCCACTAGTCTCTCCTGGTTGAAATATCTCTCAGTGTAAATCCTTTCAGGAAGACCTCACTCTTAATCGATGCTCTACCTAACTCCAACCAGCTGTTGGAGGGGTTCACCTTCCTGCTAAACCAATCAGAATCGTACACAGATGGCAAGGGCCAATCACAGAGTCACAACCCTGCTTTTAAAAATCGGTTTCTACCTTTGCTATCAGCTGTTGTTGCAGGCAAAGCATGCAACCCTCCACCCCCCCTTCCACCTCCAGTCATCTACTCCAGCTGACCGGTCCAGTGTCTAGATTCTATGGGGGGTCTGATGGCTCTTTACCCCTATATACATATGTACGAGGGATTCGTATAGCGATGGAGTCTTCAAAGACTTTGTAAATTTTATTTGAGCTGTACAATAAATCTTATTTGCATATCTGCATATCTATACACGTCTTTCCTGATTGAATTATTGCCGCGTGTCACAGAACCATAAGCCCCCCCACGACCTTTTCCTTAACCTAACAGTGCGTATGTGCATATATGTGCATGGTATGAACAAAACAGGGACCCACTCATAGAACACCACCTCCATAGTGCTTCTAGAGGTAAAAAAAAAAAAGGAAATGCTCTGTCATATGCTGGTCATGCTTTAATAAATGTACGGGGGAGAAAAAAACATTAACTCTGAAGTAACTAATATATATATTTCTTTTATTTTATTTAATTTTATGTATTTAATTTTATATTTTTATAATTATTTTTCAATTTATTTTCAATTTATTTAGTTTATTTCCTATTTTTCAATTTATTTTCAATTTATGTATTCATTTTATTTTAATTTTTTGTATTTATTTTGTATTTATTTACTTTATTTTATATTTTTCAATTTATTTTCTGTTTACGTATTTATTTTATTTTAAATTTTTAAATTTATTTTCTATTTATTTATTTTGTTTTTCTGTTTTTCTAATTCTTTTCAATTTATTTAATTATTTAATTTTAAATATTTCAATTTATTTTAAATTTATTTACTTTATTTGATATTTTTCAATTTATTTTCTATTTACGTATTCATTTTATTTTTAATTTTTCTATTTATTTTCTATTTATGTATTTATTTTCTATTTATGTATTTATTTTTTTATTTTGTATTTTTTACATTCATTTTATACTTATGTTTATTTATTCAGTTTATGGTCAGCAGCATTTTGGTAGCTTGTGTTTTCTCTCCTCCACAGAGCAGCGGGGATGTGATGCTCGGTGTAACGGCCGAGAACGTCGACTGTTTCGACAGCGGACTCATCTGCAGGAAGTCTCTGCTGATCAACGTCGGCAGATCCTTCGTAGCATTCGACGATGACTCTGGGAAGCCAGTAAGATATAGATTTTTATACGTGTGTTAAAAGATGACGCAGGTAGCAAACAGCGAATCTTAACCTAACCCTAACCCTGAAAAAAGGAGGATAAAATACAGATTATCTATATCTATAATAATGAGAAGGTTTGGTTTAGTTTAGTTTAATAGTTTATTTGAACATGTAAAAAAAACCAACATTAAAATAAAAGATTTATATACATGCATTCATGCATACATATATAGTTAAAATGACAGATAAATAAGGTCATGTTTTCCAAAATTGAAAGTCATTCAAACAAAACAAAAAATTTCCCATGTTCAAAAGCAGTAGGAAGAAGTTGATAAACAACTTATCAGGTCCGACCCCCTTTCTCTACTCTTATCCTTTAGTAAATCTTATGCTTCAGTTATCTCCACATTATTATTTACACATCATAGACACAGATGCATACACACAAACACACATATACGTATATAGACATACCAGTATATAAATGCCAAGAAACCATGCAGTCTTTCTACAAAACTATCACTTTAAGTCCTTTTTGTATCCCTTAAGTATATTAATTTTAAATAATCTCTTGAAATTGCTCATTGTTGTAGACGATTTCATCTCTTCACTGCAGCTGGGGGGTTAGGGTTAGCCTGACTTTAACCCTAACCCTATCTCTTCACCCAGCTAACCCTAACCCTAACTCTAACTCTAACCCCTAACCCTAACTCTAACCCTAACTCTAAGCTCGTAAGCCTACCACACCCTAACCCCTACCCAACCTAACCCCTAAACCCTAACCCTAACTCTAACTCTAACCCTAACCCTCAACTCTAACTCTAACCCCTAACCCTAACTCTAACCCCTCACACTACCCTACCCTACCCCTAACCCTAACCCTAACTCTAACCCTAACTCTAACCTCTAACTCTAACTCTAACCCTAACCCTAACCTACACCCTAACCCTAACTCTAACCCCTAACCTAACCCTAACTCTAACCCTAAACCCTAACTCTAACCCCTAACCCTAACCCCCTAACCCTAACTCTAACCCCTAACCACTACCTAACTCTAACCCCTAACCCTAACCACAACTCTAACCCCTACCCCCTAACCCTAACTCTAACCCCTAACTCTAACCCCTAACCCTAACCCACCCTAACCCTAACCCCTAACCCTAACTCTAACCCTAACTCTAACCCCTACCCTAACTCTAACCCCCTAACCCCTAACCCCTAACCTAACCCCTAACCCTAACCCTAACCCTACCCCCTAACTCTACCCCTAACCCAACCCTAACCCCTAACTCTAACCCTAACCCAACTCTAACCCTCAACTCTAACCCCTAACCCTAACCCCCTAACCCCCTAACCCTAACCCCAACCCATAAAGTAACTCCTTTAGTTGTGATGCAGGGATATTTAACATTTTATCTTATAGGTTTCTTTTTATATTCAAATGTTCCTCTTAAATGATGTTTGCTCTCTCTTATTTGAAACATCCCTTGGACACTGTTTGGCGACAGCTGATGATTATTTATTTTGCACATCATTTGTGCAGTTATGTGGCATCATCTCTTTTTATTGGCTAATCATAGCCAAGTCAACTTGAATATAACATTTTAAAATATATCAGTAAACTTAAACTCCCGTGTCTGTTGCAGAATCCATCCAGTGTGATTGACAGGAAGCAGAGGATGTACATGTGGCCAGCCGGGTACTTCACAGTGGTTCATTTCCCTGATGAAGACGTCACCGTCCTCTGGGACCGCAAGACCACCGTCCACATCCAGGTCGGACCTCGCTGGCAGGTGGGACGCTGGTTTCAGGACCTTTATCTGACTCAGTGGAGTGTGCAGGGCTGAGATTTTAAGTTGCATTTATCTGATGCTCCAATCTAGAGTGACTAAAAGTTGAATATATACAGTATATATAGTATATATAGACTTGGTTTACCGTCAGATTCCTGTCTCCCCTTGTCCCTCCTGACGAGAATAGATACTATTTGAAGTTGACAGTTCATTCTTGACTTTAGAAACTGCAGGTGACAAAATCTCAACTCAAGCTCCTCTTACTCACTTTGTTTGGGAGCTTTCAACCTGGAGGGTTCTCAGTTTACACAGACAAAAGATGTTCAGACTTTTAATGATAATAATAATGATAAATTTAATTTGTAATGCACTTTATATTTACGCAAATCCCAAAGTGCTACATGAAAAAACAGGTGGTTGCTGAAATAAAAACACATGGAGAGCATGAAAATGAAAAATAAAATAAACAAAAACAAAAAGGAAAAGAGCAAGAGTTCAATCAAAACCCCTTCTAAAAAGGTGGGTTTTAAGGCCACGTTTAAAAGCAACCACAGTCTGTGGTGTCCTCAGGTCCACAGTCTGTGGTGTCCTCAAATCCACAGTCTTGTCTGTGGGGTCCGCAGGTCCACAGTCTGTGGTGTCCTCAGGTCCACAGTCTGTGGTGTCCTCAAATCCACAGTCTAGTCTGTGGGGTCCGCAGGTCCACAGTCTGTGGCGTCCTCAGATCCACAGTCTGTGGTGTCCTCAGGTCCACAGTCTAGTCTGTGGGGTCCTCAGGTCCACAGTCTGTGGGGTCCTCAGGTCCACAGTCTGTGGTGTCCTCAGGTCCACAGTCTGTGGTGTCCTCAGGTCCACAGTCTAGTCTGTGGGGTCCTCAGGTCCACAGTCTGTGGTGTCCTCAGGTCCACAGTCTAGTCTGTGGGGTCCCTAGGTCCACAGTCTGTGGTGTCCTCAGGTCCACAGTCTGCCCGATCTCCCATAGTACGAAGCTTTGTCCTATGAGGTTTCAGGAGATAACCTGAGGCAGATCAGAGGGTCCGGGTTGAGGTCTGTGGGGTGAGAAGTTCCTTGAGGTAGGGGGGCGGCTTCACCATGGATGCACTGATGGGTAAGGATGGAGACCTTGCACTAAATCCTGAGTGAGACAGGAAGCCAGTTTTATGACTTCCTGTCCACGTCGATATAAAAGTTGAGCTTGTCAATACACAATGTGAGTCGCGCATGTGCAGAACGGCTGTTATCTTTGGCAGCTAGCTACGGCAACGGCAAGTTACCGACAGATGCGATACGAAACACAAAAGGTCCATATATACAGTATAAATATATATATTATTTTCAGTTGGCTGCTGTGTTCAGCCACCAATAGGTGACTGTGGGCAGGGCACAGTCACCGCCAGATGGTGCTCCTTTCAGGGGCCATGGTAGTTGAGTTTAGCCATAAAAAATCAGCGTCATTTGGCCACGACTGTTAAGTTTAGGCACTGAAACGACAAGTGAAGTTTCCTGGTTGAAAGTATTATAGTAGTATAGTAGAGTTTTTGCAGTTTGTCCAAGTGGTGTTGTCTTAGCTAGCTTTGTGGATGGCTGCAGGACAAGCAAGTGAGCGATCTTTCAGGTGAGATTGTTTTGCCAAATATTGGGGTCTTTAATGCCTATGAGAGAAAACCTTAAAAAAACATTTTAGTCACACAGACATTCCTAAAAATTGATATCAAACATGGTGCATGATTTTTTTCCTCACTCAGCAGGAGTGTGCTCAGTGCTGCCACCGGTGGTCACAAGCTGCATTGCAACAACGCTGCAAAGACTGTTATTCCCAATCTTAAAGCAGACAGACAGGGAGAGTCGCTTTATTTGGTAAACTCTGACCCCACGGAACCTTTTAAGGGGATATTATATTCAGGACATGATGATATGAATTGAATGTCTAAAAAGAATCTGATTGAAGCGGGATGTTGGTGATGTGTTCAGGGGAAGCTAAGTGGGCTGTGTGGTAACTTCGACATGAAGACTGTGAACGAGATGCGGACGCCGGACAACATCGACTCCCCGACTCCACAGGAGTTCGGAAACAGCTGGACCGCAGCAGAGGTGAGAGAAACGCTGCCTGCATTACCATCACGCTTGTTAAAGGTCACAACTGAGTCGTTTGGCTGTAATGTCAGAAAAAAAGAAATTCTTATTATGCATCCGGTTCCAACACTTAAAACAAGAAGGATGTGATGTGATTAATGTGATTAACAATGTATGTGTTATAATCAACGTGTTTTTCTTAACCCTCATGTTGTCCTCATGTTGTCCTCATGTTGTCCTCATGTTGTCCTCGGGTCAAATTGACCCGTTTTCCTATATCAGTGTTCTTTTTAATTCCCCAAAATAACATGATCGATTCCACACAACGCTCTTTGGCAAGTACACATCTCTACTTTCATTAATTTTGGGGCGTCTTATTCAATTTGATAGCATTTGAAAAACAAGTAAATTGAGTGAAAGTTGACATATTCCAGTCTGATTATCCATCAACATCTATTCCTTTAATTTTAGTCTCAATAATTCCTAATTTCTGCTTTTCTAACTCAAACATTAGGTATAATTTCCTATAAATGAGTTTTATTGACCATAAATTCCAAAAATAACTGTACAACAAAAGTTAATAAGTTGGTGTTACGCAGTGTTGAAAACGTCAAAAAAAAGTGACAAACATGGAAAAAAAGCGTCAAAATGGCCAAAAACGTATGAAAAAGTGAAAAACATCGATAAAAAGCATCAACAAAAGTGTTGATTTTTTAATTTTGACGGGGAGACAACACAAATGTTAAATCAGAATCAAAGATTCTCATCATATTAATCATATTAACAGTTACTCACAACTGATTACATTTATCTTCTGAACATCCTCAACCGACAAAGTACAGTAAACAAGACTTTCAGACTTGACAACTTAACCGCTAAGAAAAAGTTGTAATTTAGCATCACTCTATTGTGTGTGTGTGTGTGTGTGTGTGTGTGTGTGTGTGTGTGTGTGTGTGTGTGTGTGTGTGCGCAGTGTGTGAACAGTCCAGATATCAGACACCCCTGCAGCCTCAGTCCTCTCCGAGAGCCTTTTGCCAAGCGGCAGTGCGGCGTCCTGCTCAGCGAGGTCTTCCAGCCTGCCACCCGGTGGTGGTAACATTAAAAACATCCCAGAGTCCTGGTCTAGACCTGTCTTTATGGAAAACCTGGGGATACATAACATCCCAGAGTCCTCTAGACCTGCTCTTTATGGAAACCGCTGGGAGATACATAACATCCCAGAGTCCGGTCTAGACCTGCTCTTTATGGAAAGACCTGGGGATAAATAACACCAGAGTCCG
This sequence comes from Etheostoma spectabile, assembly GCF_008692095.1. Classification (NCBI taxonomy): domain Eukaryota; kingdom Metazoa; phylum Chordata; class Actinopteri; order Perciformes; family Percidae; genus Etheostoma; species Etheostoma spectabile. Next base: position 31,518,822 of record NC_045733.1, on the reverse strand, counting down.
GTCTAGACCTGCTCTTTATGGAAAGACCTGGGGATAATAACATCCCAGAGTCCGGTCTAGACCTGCTCTTTTGGAAAGACCTGGGATAAAAACATCCCAGAGTCGGTCTAGACCTGCTCTTTATGGAAAGACCGGGGGATAAAATAACATCCCAGAGTCAGTCTAGACCTGCTCTTTATGGAAAGACCTGGGAGATAAATAACATCCCAGAGTCCGGTCTAGACCTGCTCTTTATGGAAACCCGCTGGGAGATAAATAACTCCCAAGTCCTGGTCTAGACCTGCCTTTATGAAACCGCTGGGCGTAATAACATCCCAGTCCGTCTAGACCTGCTCTTTATGGAAAGACCTGGGAGATACATAACTCCCAGAGTCCGGCTAGACTGCTCTTTATGGAAAGACCTGGTAGATAAATAACATCCCAGAGTCCGTCTACACTGCTCTTTATGAAAGACCTGGGGGATAAATAACATCCCAGAGTCCGGTCTAGACCTGCTCTTTATGGAAGACCTGGGGTAAATAACATCCCAGAGTCCGTCTAGACCTGCTCTTTTATGGAAACCGCTGGAGATACACTAACATCCCAGAGTCCCGGTCTAGACCTGCTCTTTATGGAAACCGCTGGGAGATAACAGTTGTTGTGATTTGGCGCTATACAAATAAAATTGTATTGAATTGAAAAATTGAATTACAACAACAGCCCTCCGTCTCTTTGGAGTAGGCAACTTGTTTGTTATGCAAAACATAATCTTAAAAAAAGAAGAAGAATATATACAGTATATATACTGTATATATGTATATATATGTGTATATATATATATATATATATATATATATATATACATAGTATATATAATTTCTATGATATGGAATTGTGATAAAATTGTGATAAAAACTAGGGGGGATTTACACCCCTAGTTAGTTAGTGAGTCGGACCCATACATGAGGTTTTGTTATAAGAAATTAAACATTAAGGAATATGCATACTGCATATATACTGTGTATCTATATATATATATATATATATATATATATATATATAGATACACAGTATATATAATATCTATAATATCATATTTTGTGATAAAAACCCTAGTTATAAGTCGGACCCATACGTGAGGTTTTGGTATAAGAAATTAAACATCAAGGAATACATATACACAGTATATATAACATCTATACTATTGTATTTTGATTAAAACTCCCCTAGTTATAATTCAGACCCATGCATGAGGTCTTGGTAAATCCTGAGTTTTATTGTTGGTATGGTCAGTTTACTGTTGATATGGTCAGTTTATTGTTGGTATGGTCAGTTTATTGTTGGTATGGTCAGTTTATTGTTGATATGGTCAGTTTTCTTGTTGACACCTCTGGGTGTGTGTCGTTCCCTGGGACCAGGTGGACGTCACCTGGTTCTACATGAACTGCCTGGCGGACACGTGTGCCTGCAGCCGTGGGGGCGACTGCGAGTGTTTCTGCACCAGCGTGGCGGCCTACGCCCAGCGCTGCTGCCACCAGGGCGTCCCCGTGGACTGGCGCTCCCCGTCCCTGTGCCGTGAGTCTGGACGCAGCGACAACACCTGGAAACCAGACACATTTCAACCAAAATATGAATTCACTTTTTTAATAATTTTTAACCCTCCTGTTGTCCTGGGGTCAGATTTACCCCGTTTTGAAAAGTTTCTACATCACAAATTTGGGATTCTCTCATCCAAATTGTCCAAATATTACATGGATGGTTCCACATAACGCTTCTTGCAAGTTAAACAAAGGATCAGTTCACTGCTTTATTGAATTTTGTATAAATGAGGTTTCTTGACCATGGATTTGAAAAAGAAAATAGTATAAAACTAGTGGTGATATATTGGTGTTAGTGATGTGTATAGTATACCGATGTTAGTGTTACAAAAATTATTCAAATGTTGAAAAAAAACGTGTCTAAAAGTGATAAAAAAGTATCTCAAACGCATCCAAAAAGTAATAAAACAGTGTTGAAAAAGTGTAAAAACCTGGGAGGACAACACAAGGGTTAAAAGTGGGACCTACAGTATTTCTTCTGATTATAAAGCACTTCTATTACTATTAATAATGTTGATTTTAACTGTCTCTGTGCTTCTGTCCTGCAGCATACGACTGTGAATTCTACAACAAAGGTATGAAAATCTCTGCACTGACCACACACACACACACACAC
>NC_045733.1:31515651-31516619 GCF_008692095.1 Etheostoma spectabile | reverse complement strand
ACACACATGCGAATGCACACACACACAAACACATGCGCACACACACGCACACACACACACACGCGCACACACACACCGGGTGTCCAAAGAAATTGTACAGTGATTTATTTTGAGTTTCACGACTCCTTTTAGACTCCAAAATTGTGAGTTTTTTTTTTTATCAGACTTAATTAATCAATAAATCTATAATATATAGGAACAGTCCATTTACAAAAGGCTGGTGTCCTTCCCAGTGTGTGTTAGTGTGTAATGTACAGCAGCTCTTTTAGTGCCTTGATATTAGAAAAGAATAAGATAAGAATAGATAAGATGAGATCGATTTACTTTATTGTAAAAAATAATGTATTTCTCCCAAAGTACAGTGAAGTTAAATACAATGCGTATTACACAACTCACCTTTAAAACCACACAATCTACAGTAGTGTTTTTGTCAAAAGTTAGACAGGATGGTGTCTTCCACGGGCATTGGGTGGCACACGTGCACCTTTTCACCATAAGTGAGGAGAAGCTGCTGGACTGGATGGATTCTCGCTTGCGCTCCAGACAGACACTGGTGGATTTTAAATGTCTGCACGACTTTACCCAATCACAAGGGTGTAACTCTGGGATTTTATATGGTGACACCAGTGGCTGCCTGGAAGTGACGGAAAAAGACATCCGAAAAGTGAGCGAGTAGTATGATTTACTAAATCTGTCACCTATAGCACAGTACAGTACAGTGCAGTAAGTAAAGTTTATTTGTATAGCACCTTTAACAGATAAAAATCACAAAGTGCTTCACAATAAAATCTGATGCAATATAAGTTAAAATACAAGAACATTTAGAATCAGAATCAGCTTTATTTTGCCAGGTATGAGGACACATACGAGGAATTTTTCTTTGGATCATCGTTGCTCACAATGCACTTACACATAAAACAACCAAACATTATACACACACTAATATATACACACTAATATATACACAC
>NC_045733.1:31515528-31515641 GCF_008692095.1 Etheostoma spectabile | reverse complement strand
ACACTAATATATACACACTAATATATACACAATATATACAGGAACAATATAGAGCCAATAGTGCAATGAGTGCAATGAAGAGTGCAAAGTATGCAAGAGTGAATTGTGATAGT
>NC_045733.1:31513631-31514644 GCF_008692095.1 Etheostoma spectabile | reverse complement strand
AAAAATAACTAATAAGTGAGGATTTAGAGACTATGAATAACTATAGTGAGTTACTGAGAAGTATGAATAACTAATAATGGATGATGAGAATATGAATAACTAATAGGGAGTGAATTGAGAAGATATGAATAAATAATAAGTGAGATATGAGAATATGAATAACTAATAAGTGAGTATGAGAATTGAAAAATACTAAGTGAGTTATGCGATATGGAATAGAATAAAAAGGATTATGAAGAACTGAGATATGAATAAATATAAGTGAATTATGAGAAGGAGAATATGAATAAATAATAAGTGAATTATGAGAATGAGAATATGAATAAATAATAAGTGATATATGAGAATATGAATAAATAATAAGTGAGTTATGAGAATATGAATAACTAATAAGTGAGTTATGAGAATGAAAATATGAATAACTAATAAGTGAATTATGAGAATATTAATAACTAATAAGTGAGATATGAGAATATGAATAACTAATAAGTGAGTTATGAGAATGAGAATATGAATAACTAATAAGGGAGTTATGAGAATATGAATACATACTAAATAATACGTGGAACCAGTAAACAGGTGCTGTTTAGAGACCGTGTTGCTGGGTTATTGCCCAGAATGTAGATAGTCTACGGGATCTGTTGACTATATGAGCTAAAACGGCATGAATGCTCCATAACCATAATCACGGCCCCTCCTGCCCACAGTTCTGGGTAAAGGCCCCTTCAGGCTGATCACCTTCAGGGACCGGGCCACGCTGTTGGCGGCCAGCAGCTCCAGCGGCTCGGTGTTCCTGCAGTGGGGCAACCTCAGCTTCGCCGCCCCCCCCGGGGTCCTCTCGCAGTTCATGATGACGCCGGGCCTCAGCCGAGCGCGCCCACACGGTGAGTGACCTCCACTCAGACTGCAGCGTTCAAGGCAAGTTTAGTCCTGTGGGACATTTCAGCAACAAGGCGATTCAGAGTGTGTCACGTAACACACTAACCCTCATATTGTCCTCGGGTCAAATTTGA
>NC_045733.1:31512754-31513621 GCF_008692095.1 Etheostoma spectabile | reverse complement strand
CAGTTTTTTTTTTTTTTTTTCTTTTTTTTTGTGGGGCCGTCAAATAAAAAGGATGCAGATGCAGAGTATCCTGATCCATGAAACAACTGGCCTTTAAAAAGAAAAAATGTGCCTGCCTCTATGGGAATTTAACATAGGTATTTTATACAATACTTATACTTAACATATATTTAAGGAAATGCGTTTATTTATTTACAATACATTATTCATTCACAAAGAGAATTGATGTCCTTAAAGGTTGGCTTTTCCAAGATTTTTGAATGAAGGCGTTAAGATAATTTTCAAAAAGATGGTTTTTTTTATTCCTCTTTTTAATCAACTTTACCAAATGTATGTCAAGTCCCTGTGTGTGAGAATGAAAAAAAACATCCTCCATAATTAATTTTCTTAAAAAGATTTTTTTTGAATACACAACAGACCCTAGATTTCCTTATGTATCTGGAACCCTCCAGAGGAAAACCCTGTCATGGAGCCTTATTGTGTGTTGCCATAGCAAGTGTATGGAAAGAGGATTTCATCGGCATTTCTTAACTTGACGAGACTAAAGGAGTAAAAAACACTGAGGCGACACTGACCTTGTCTGTTTTACCCCTGAAATTTTTGTATTTGAGGAAAATTCAGCAGATAAATGACAAATGTTTTGTAACCATATGTATCAGAAAGGAGTGACAGCTTAATTTTGTAGAAGTTGACATGGCCAGAAATACTAGATGTAACTGAGGGTTGAAAATTACTACTTTATTACAAGAGCAGTGTGCAGGAATTTCCTCAAACAAGCAGGGCTGTGGTCAAGACCACCTTTGTCGAGTCCAAGAGTCCAAAGAGGTTTGAGTCCAAGTAGAGACCGAGTCCAGGACAGAAAAAAAG
>NC_045733.1:31501584-31512744 GCF_008692095.1 Etheostoma spectabile | reverse complement strand
TGACAGTATCAAGACAATCATTTTGGCTTATTTGTTGATATAAAAGAAAAACAGTGTCCCAACGCCCAGGATTTAAGAGTATAGCCATCCCCCCGATATCATCTGATCTAATGTAAAGAAAACAGAATTACAAATGGTGTAATAATATCAATATGGTGATAATATCAACATAATTAAGACACATGGACTCGGTCTGTGGCAAGATCAGTGGCCGAGACCGAGACAAGTCCGGGACCATAGAAAAACGGTCTTGAGTCCGGACTCGAGTACTACAACCCTGCAAACAAGACCTTGAAAATCGTGGAAATGCCCTAGAAGTCTGTGTCTGAGTGACTGTGGGAACCCTGTGGCTATTCGAGAGGCTTTATAGTTTTATTTTACACTCATTTTGTGACACCATAGAACAAAAAAGAAGTGTCTGCGTTACTAACGGTGGATACAGTAGATGCGGTATCAGTGCATGAAAGGGAACTTGTGTAGTGGGGTTTGGGAAAGTCGATCGGTGTGTAGATACCACAGCGATGTGTTTTCCTGTCAGCAGAATACAGAGAGCTGCTGAATGAAAGACACACAAGACAACTGGAGGGTTTTTCTGCTGAGCTGTGAGAAGAAGCTATTTAACCACAAGGCAAGGCAAGGCAAGGCAGCTTTATTTGTAGAGCACATTTCAGCAACAGGGCAATTCAAAGGGCTTTACACAAAATCATAAAACAGATAAAACACAAGTACAAACAGTAAAAGTCATAAGCATTAAAAATCAATAAGACACATGAATAGACAGTTAAAAACAAAATAGAAACATTAGGACACATAAAACACAAGAATAAAGTTACAGTGCAGCATAAGAAAGAAATGAGCATTAATTAAAGAAAGGCAGCCATCAAAGAAAGGTCTTCAGCCTTGATTAAAAGAACTGAGAGTAGCAGCGGATCTACAGGTTTCTGGGAGTTATTCCAGATATGAGGAGCATAGAAACTGAGCTGCTTACCCTGTTTAGTTCTGACTCTGGGGACAGAAAGTAGACGTCCCAGAGACCTGAGAGGTCTGGGAGGGTCATAGTGTAGTAGCAGATCAGAAATGTATTTTGGACCTAAACGTTAAGGGATTATAAACTAGCAAGAGTACTTTGAAATCATTCTTTGAGACAGGAAGCCAGTGTAAAGACTTCAGAACTGGAGTGATGTGATCCAGTCTCTTGGTCTTAGTGAGGACTCGAGCAGCAGCGTTCTGAATCAGCTGCAGCTGTCTGATTGATTTTTTAGGAGACCTGTAAGACCCCGTTACAGTAGTCAAGTCTACTGAAGATGAAAGAGGACCAGTTTTTCCAAGTCCTGTTGACACATAAGTCCTTTAACCCTTGATATGTTCTTAGGTGATAGTAGGCTGACTTTGTAATGTCTTAATGTGGCTGTTAAAGTTCAGGTCTGAGTCCATGACTACACCCAGATTTCTGGCTTGTCTGTTGTTTAACATTGTTGTTTGACATGAGCGCAGACTTTTAAAGTCTCTTTTTTTCCAAAAAAACTACTCAGTTTTTTCCTTCATTTAATTTCAGAAAGTTCTGGAATCCAGTCGTTAATTTGTTCGATGCACTTAGTCATGTTTTGTATTTGACTCTAGTCCCCTGGCGTAAGGTTATGTAAATTTGTGTGTCATCCGATAACTATGGTAACTTATTTTGTTTTTCCATAATCGAGCCAGTGGAAGCATGTAGATGTTAAACAGAAGAGGCCCCAGAATGGAGCCTTGCGGAACTCCGCACGTCATATTTGTACGCTCAGATGTAATTACCTATTGACACAAAGTAATCCCTATTCTTTAGGTAGGATTCAAACCAGTTTAGTACTAAGCCAGAAAGTCCACCCAGTTTTCCAATCGGTCTAGTATATGTCATGGTCGACGTGTCAAATGCAGCATGAGATCAAGAATATAAGATTGAAATTTGCCACTATCTGTGTTAAGGTGGATGTCATTAAAGACTTTGACAAGAGCCGTTCAGTGCTGTGGTGTGGTCGTGAAACCGACTGAAAGGTATCACAAACTGTTGCTTAGTGACAAGAAATGGTTGAGTTGTTGAAAGACTACTTTTTCATGATTTTACTTAAAAACGGAAGGTTTGATATTGGCCTATAGTTGCCATTAGTGACTTGTCTAGGTGTTCTTTTTAAAAGTGGCTTGATTACTGCAGTTTCAGGGCCTGTGGAAAGATACCTGAAAGAAGAGATGTGTTCACAATGTAGAAGATCAGAAGTCAAACAATTGTAAACATTTTGAAAAGTCCCGTTGGTAGAATATCAAGGCAACAGGTCGAGGTTTTCAGATGTTGAATAATGGTCCTCCAGGTTTGTATGGTTGAGTGTGAAATTCTGTCATATGGAACTAGTTTTGCTTGACACTGTGACAAAACATGTCCTGGACTTGATATGGAGCAGCGACTGTTTGTCTAATCTTCTGAATTTTGTCTTTGAAGAAGGAGGCAAAGTCATGCAGGCCTTGGTAGATAAAAGTTCAGATGCTACTGGTACTGGAGGAGTGTTAACCTATCAACAGTAGCAAACAAAGCACGTGAATTATTATTGTTTCTAGAGATAATATCAGAAGAAGGCACTTCTTGCATCCTCAGTTCCAAATATAAGCGAAGTCTCTCTTTATAGGTGTTTATAATGGACCAGGAGATTTGTTTTTCGCCACTTCGTTTCGCTTCCTACACTCTTTTTTCTTGTACCAGTAGGACATTTCTCCATGGAGATTTTTCTTACCAGAGACAACTTTGACTTAGTGGGAGCAATGGCATCAATAACATTTGTAATTTTACAGTTGAAATTGGTCTACAAGCTCACTGACTGATAGCCCAGAGAGGGGGTGTGGAGGAGAAAAGCTGAATAAATGTTACCGTTACCGTTTTCTGATTATTTTGTTTGGACACTTTTGGGCACAGAGATAGTGCCGTTAAAGAAAACACAGGAATGATCAGAGAGAGCAACGTCCGTCACCACAACCTGGAAATGTTCAGACCCTTTGAGACAATCAGTCCAGAGTGTGTCCCTATTGTGAGTGGGCTTCGTCACATGCTGACGTCATACGTTCTCAAAAACACCACACAGCTCTTTGGTCCCCCTGTCCTGGGGGTTGTCAACATGAATGTTAAATCACCCGCAATGATACACAATCAAAGTTAACAGTTATAGACAGCAGTTCAGTGAAGTCATCAATGAAGGTTGCACAATATTTAGGTGCCTGTAGATATTTAGAAACATCGCTTGAGGGGAAGATCTTAATTGAAGAGCCACATATTCAAAAGAAGCAAACTTTCCATAACATATTTGCGTACAGTGGAATGAGTCATTAAGCAAAATGGCGACTCCACCTCCTTTCTTATTACTATATCTCACTCATAAAACTGAAGTAGGGGGAGCTGACTCGAGGACAGCAGCGCTGTTGTTAGGTCTAACCAGGGTTCAGGTAAAAACATAAAATCTAGATTGTGTTTGATAATAAAATCATTGATTAAAAAGGATTTTCCTGCCAAAGACCTGACGTTTAGTAAGGCTAGTGTTAGTGTGTTTTCATTTTTGGGACAGGCTGTAGCTGACGAGGAATGGATGCTAAATTTGCTAAGTTTGCAGTTAAGTGCTTATTCACCATTCTTTTCTATTACCTATCAAACTAAATTGAGGAAGAGTTGAATCCACAGGGCCCGGGCTTGTCTTGGAAAAGTCATGAGTGTCTCTGGCCGGAGCCAAGGCCCGGCACATATCAGGTCATGCTTACTGGATTTTGCACACAAGCGTCCTTATCAGTCTGAGTGGAAAGAGTTTGTTTACTTCCGGCAGAGGAGCCCGGCGTTTTACTATTAACCGGGGTTGAACCCGGCGTTTTATTTTTGCCAGGGGTTGAGAGATGGGGGAAGGAAGGGGTGTAAATTGGTTCAGCATCTACCAGGTGATTCATGGGTCAGTGAACTCCAACAGGGGTAGGGAAAGAGGGGAAAGGGTGAGTGGAGACAGCGATGGCTCCTCAAAGGATTTGGGGTTGGTAAGAGTAGTGGGGTGCTGGATGGGTGAAAAGAGGAGTTGAGGTTTTGTATCTGTGCTCTGTGGTGTCCCAGGGTCAATCTTTGCTCAGGTGGGGCTGTGGTGGATCACTGCCACACTTTGTGTTGTCTTTTTTGTTTTGATTCGTTTGTCTCGTGTCCTTGGCAGATGTGTAGCGCAGAAAGTAAAGCAGATTAGAGGTGAACAGCTTTACTCCTGGCTTGTTAAGGGAAAGTCTATCTGCTTAAAAAGATGTCTGCGCTCCAGAAAATGTTTAAATTGTCAATGAACTGCAGAGAGTGGACGGTACATTCAGTTGAAAGCCATTTGTTTAGTGCCAACAGTCGGCAATCTCTCATCTCTTCTGACTGACGGTATAGGGCCACTGATAACACATTTGCGTTTAGAGAGCTGACGGTGTCCAGCAGTTCCTTAAAGTCCAGTCTCTCAATTCAGACTGTTGCTTTACAACATCATTTGAACCTATATGCAGAATAATGTTTTCACAGTTGGGTGTTCTGCTATGATAGCTGGGATTTTTGGGTAAAGTCAGACACCATGTCTTTGGGAAACAGAGTATTTTGGTTTTTACTGTTTTTAAATCTTTTATAGCAGAGTCACCCACAATCAGGGTTTGAGGCAGTTGTAGCTTTTTACTTTTGAATTGCTCTCAGTCCTTACCCTGCTGGTGGCGATGAAAAGCAGTCCCGGTCATCAGATGACTGTCCAGCGTCTTGAGCAGAGGAGCAAATCTGTTATCCAGTTGCACACCAGGTTGTTGGGGGGGCATTTTGTTGCTTATTTTCCCTTTTGCAGCTGTCCACGGCTGTGTCCTACTAGGTAGAGGGGGTGTGAGAGGCGCTCTGCCGGAAGATAATGCAGGCCAGCCGGTCATATCACAAATCTCAGGGCGCTGTCCCTGCCCGTTAGTCGTCTCCCATTTCCGGAGAGAATGATGACTCTTAGGTTCGCACCACAAGAGTTCCAGGGAGGACTGCCACTTGTTGATTTGTTACCCGTTCTACAGCCCTCCTGTTTCTTTGTAGCTTTGTTGGTGCTAATTAGCCGTGTGTTAGCAGCTTTGTCATTGTTATGGGTCCATGGTAAGTGGTGTCATTTCCACAAGATCCGTTAACTTCCACGTTCACTTCTAGAAGGTGAACTTGGTTTCCAGAAGTGCAATCTTCTGAAGGAGTTTGTAGTAGTCATCCACGGAGAAAGGAGGCATCTTGCTGCTAATTCTTTAGCTACAGTCACTGTAGGACAGGCTGAGCTATTGGTGAGGCCACACTCACGCAGGAAAATGTTAAAATATGGCAATAGCCTACTGTGTCTACAAAAAATGTTAGTCCCGTTATTTATAAGTACCGCGAGCCGCTGCTCATAGTTTCTCTCAGAGGAAAAGCAAGATTATCAGCAAAAATATGCAAGCAGAGGCAGGAGCAAGCAGCAAAAGCGTCTGCACTGTAAGAAGCAGGAAGCAGTATCAAGACGTAACCTTTTATATTAAAGGGTAACTACGGTTGTTTTCAACCTGGACCCTATTTTCCATTAAGCGAGATTGCTGCAGTCGGCAGTAGAGAAACAAGTTACAACGTGAGCTTGTGTCCAGCTGTTATTTCCCTTCACAGAATTGCTCGTTTTGCCACTGACAGGCTTAGATTAATATTCTAAGTGTCTGACAACATTGTGAAAATTATCCCTTCAGAGATAGGCCTTTAAAACCTCTTTGAAACCTGTTAACACAGAAACAGCTCTGCAGTCGCTAGACCCACCAGACTCCATTTAAAAAAAGCTTAAAGAAATATATACTTTTATGGTGTGTAGAGCCAACATATTTGTACATGTAAATCGGTAAACTCTGTGTTTATTTCAACCACAACTAATGTTGTGATGGAATAGTGTTTCATAGTTTTATTTTGTTTCTGTCTACTTTGAATGAAGTGTATTTTACGATGCTAAAATGACTGTTTATTTACATGGAGTCTGGTGGGTTTAACGAACGCTATTTTGCAGATGTGTTTATGTTTAAAAAAAGGATCTTTCTATTCAACAGAAATGTCAACCTGCTTAGAAATCATTTCCATAATGTTGTCAGGCACTTGAAATTAATCCGTATATTAATCTGAGCCTGTGTGAGCACTTTCGTGAAGGTAAATCTAAGCTGGACAATTTCTCCGGTGCCGACTGTAGTGATCTCGCTTAATACTGGACCAATGTCACAGATTGTTGTTCCTTTCAGTCACTTAGACAAAAAAACATAAGAAAATAGGGTTGAAAAAAAAATGGTATTCACCCTCAAATGATAATGTAAAACACAACGTAATACATAAATAAAGACAGAAAGAGTGCAGAAAGGTCAACCAAACGCCTGTTTAACAAAGTAGATCTTCAACTAATTTTGAAAAGAGTCCACAGAGACGGCAGAGACACGGTGGAGCATTTAGCAGCTAAAGAGGAGTTTTCTTTTCAGGAATTGCTGGGCAACAAAAGCTCCCCCTGTCCATGTTGGAGTGTCCTAAAACAACACACTGATTGTAAAGCGCTCAGGTTAAACATAGCTGTATCAGTGCAGTCCATTTATTATACTGCATGTTCACATTTATTAGGCCTACATCATGCAGATGATGCTTGCGTTTCCTGTGTGTCCTTAAACATCTCACTATCTGCCTTCTGTGTTCTCCCTTGGTTCCCTGTGCACCGACGAATTATTTTGTTTCCGTCTCCACAGACACATCGCGGGTTTCCTTCGAGGCGGCCGAGCGACCAAACTACTTTCTGCATGCGAGTCCGAGCGGCCAGGTGAGGCTGGCCAAGTGGGAGGAGAGCGAGGCATTCTGGGACGGAGCCACCTTCGTCCTCCACAGGAACACCTGGATCCCCGGCTACGACTCGCTGGAGTCCCACGCAAAGCCCGGCTTCTTCCTGCACGTCACGCTGGCCCGCCTCCACCTGCTCAAGTACAGACACATCGACAGCTTCCGCAAGGCCACGCTGTTCAGACTCACGGGTCAGCAACACACCACACACGGCGCTCAGTGAAAGTCATGGTTACTAAGGCTGCTGTCACACTGAAAACACCACATTATATCCACAAATTATTGTGCTGCCTTCAGGAACTAAAATATACAGGAAATTGTTAATGTACTGTATATAGGAAAGAAAAACTCCAACCACATTGTATGGATTTCCCCCTACATTTCTCAAATTAGCTTTCTGGGGCGCTTGTTGCAATACGTTATTATTATAATTTACAGAAGACAAAACCAGGGGCGCTTGTTGCGATTTTTTAAGTGTGGTGGCACAGGGGGGAGGCGGGAACCAATAATCAGTCCGGGGAGGCCCAGGGGATTTTTATCAGAATTCAGCATAGAAAATCTGCCTAGAAATAAAGGGAATATTGGATAGGATAGAACAACACTTTGTTATTTAAATAAAACCCATCACATTCATAATTCAGTCACTTGTAAACAATTTGGATAGTCATCATGCAAACATTAACTGGTCGTGTGACATAGGCTGGCAAGTTTTTTTTTCTTCACAAAACCGAATAAAAATGAAGTGAAACTTAAAATAAACTTGCCTCAACAAAGAAAATCTGGCTGTACACAGTTTTCAAAAAGTACAGTGAGTTCAATATGTTTCCACTTCTAAACTGGCCTCAAAATTTCAACAAAGTACACAGTCGCCATTCAATGTGTTTTTTAAATATACATCCATTTACCAAATGGAAACACAGAGATTGTCAGAACTGGCAGCAAATTGACCGTACTCTGATCCACTGGAAATCACATTTGTATAAAATGTACACCAGTCTAGGCCAATGGATTGGGGGGGGTGCTACCCTTCTAGACCCACCCCTGGTCACGTCTATGAAAACATGTATCCTGTGTTTTAATGTTGATGTGCTTCCTTATTAACAGTTTTTTGGTAAAATTGGATTTTGACCTGAAAACAGTAAAGGGCATGAAGCCGAGGTTCTAGTTATATTTTTAAGCCTCAGTGAGGATTCAAGAAGCTTTGCTCAGGATTCAGCTGGCCGTCAGAGGTCAAAGCCGCCAGGCTAATCGCGCATGCTAAAAATACAGCAGCATTTGTGTTAGTGAACGGAAAAAGCCTGGGAGCCAATAGCAGATTGGATTTCCTGCTGACGGCAGTGAATGCAGAAGTCCGGCCTTCAGACTAATGGCTTTCTAACCTCATCACATTACTGGGCTGTGAAAACATTTAAGGGTCCCTTTAAGCAGTCTAGATTAGTGACCTGATATACCTTTCCTATATAGGTTTTCCTGCATATTGAGGTAACATCAGAATGATTTTTATTTTGTCTAAGTACTGTATGAGCAGTTAAAAAAAAAAACATAAAATACATGAAAATACACTTTTTTTAACACTTTTGACCCAACTGCAACCACCAGTAGTTGCATTTTTACACACACGTGTATGTTGTTTGAAATTTATTTCAAATTTCAATCAAGTTTACAAGTTTCCAAAAATGCCAAATGTGTTGCGCATAAAATTATACACAACCTTTCCATTTAAGGAAATGGTGCAACCATTAAAACAGGAAAGTGATCATGATAAAACTTTAAAGGTCCCATGACATGGTGCTCTTTGGATGCTTTTATATAGACCTTAGTGGTCCTCTAATACTGTATCTGAAGTCTCTTTTATATAGACCTTAGTGGTCCCCTAATACTGTATCTGAAGTCTCTTTTATATAGACCTTAGTGGTCCCTAATACTGTATCTGAAGTCTCTTTTATATAGACCTTATGTCCCTATGCTGTATCTGAAGTCTCTTTTATATAGACCTTAGTGGTCCCCTAATACTGTATCTGAAGTCTCTTTTATATAGACCTTTGTGGTCCTAATGCTGTATATGAAGTCTCTTTTATATAGACCTTAGTGGTCCCTAATACTGTATCTGAAGTCTCTTTTATATACCCTTAGTGGTCCCTAATACTGTATCTGAAGTCCCTTTTATATAGACCTTAGTGGTCCCCTAATGCTGTATCTGAGTCTCTTTATTAGACCTTGTGGTCCCTAATCGTATATGAAGTCCTCTTTTATATAGACCTTAGTGGTCCCCTAATCATGTATCTGAAGTCTCTTTTATATAGACCTTAGTGGTCCCTATACTGTATCTAAGTCCTTTTATATAGACCTTAGTGGTCCCTAATACTGTATCTGAAGTCTCTTTTTATAGCCTTAGTGGTCCCTAATCTGTATTGAAGTCTCTTTATATAGACCTTAGTGGTCCCTATACTGATCTGAAGTCTCTTTATATAGACCTTAGTGGTCCCCTAATACTGTATCTGAAGTCTCTTTTATATAGACCTTAGTGGTCCCTAATCTGTATATGAAGTCTCTTTTATATAGACCTTAGTGGTCCCTAATACTGTATCTGAAGTCTCTTTTATATAGACCTTAGTGGTCCCTAATCTTGTATCTGAAGTCCCTTTATATAGACCTTAGTGGTCCCTAATACTGTATCTGAAGTCTCTTTTATATAGACCTTAGTGGTCCCTAATCTGTATCTGAAGTCTCTTTTAAATAGACCTTAGTGGTCCCAATACTGTATCTGAAGTCTCTTTTTTATTAGACCTTAGTGGTCCCCTAATACTGTATCTGAAGTCTCTTTATATAGACCTTAGTGGTCCCTAATACTGTATCTGAAGTCCCTTTTATATAGACCTTAGTGGTCCCTAATACTGTATCTGAAGTCTCTTTATATAACCTTAGTGGTCCCCTAATACTGATCTGAGTCTCTTTTATATAGACCTTAGTGGTCCCCTAATACTGTATCTGAAGTCTCTTTTATATAGACCTTAGTGGTCCCCTAATACTGTACTGAGTCTCTTTTATATAGACCTTAGTGGTCCCCTAATACTGTATCTGAAGTCTCTTTATATAGACCTTATGGTCCCCTAATACTGTATCTGAAGTCTCTTTTATATAGACCTTAGTGGTCCCTAATACTGTATCTGAAGTCTCTTTATATAGACCTTAGTGGTCCCCTAATACTGTATCTGAAGTCCCTTTATATAGACCTTAGTGGTCCCTAATACTGTATCTTGAAGTTCCTTTTATATAGACCTAGTGGTCCCTAATACTGTATCTAAGTCTCTTTATATAGCCTTAGTGGTCCCTAATACTGTATCTGAAGTCTCTTTTATATAGACCTTAGTGGTCCCTAATACTGTATCTGAGTCTCTTTTATATAGACCTTGGTCCCTAATACTGTATCTGAAGTCTCTTTTATATAGACCTTAGTGGTCCCCTAATATGTACTGAAGTCTCTTTATATAGACCTTAGTGGTCCCCTAATACTGTACTGAAGTCTCTTTATATATAGACCTTAGTGGTCCCCTAATACTGTATCTGAAGTCTCTTTATATAGACCTTAGTGGTCCCCTAATACTGTATCTGAAGTCTCTTTCCCAAAATCACAGGAAACCCAGGGCTCGGTTTACAGCTACAACCATTTCTAGCCACTGCGGAACCAAAGGCAGGCTGGGGGCACTCATATTAATGATAAAAAACCTCATAAAGTGAAATTTTCATGCCATTGGACCTTTAAGTGCTTAAACATGAAGATGTGGTATAATGTTTAAAGAAAATGTATTTTCTCTGCTAACTTTAAAGCTAATGCAAATGTGGATGTTTAGGGTTCAATAGGTTAAAACTGTTTCTTTAAGATCACAGAGATACCAGAGCTGGACTTGTTCCTTCAGGAGTTGTACACCTTAACTGTTCAACAAGGCCTTAACAGTCTTAGAAACAGTCTTTCTTGAAGTAAAAGTGTTGTGTGTTTTTCATCAGGCCCCAGCCCAGATGCCCCGCCCGGTCCACGTTGTCAGTGGCGGTACGATTCCTGCGTCATCCCCTGCTTCAAGACCTGCAGCGACCCGTCAGCTGACGCCTGCGTCACCATCCCACAGTGAGACCTTTGACCTGTTCAGTTACTCTCAACTGCTGATCTTATGCAGCTTCTTTTACCAAGTAGATCTTCAAATATGTTTATTAATTTATTTTAAGTGCGGGGAGGATGTAGTTTTAGGGTCAAGATAAAGCAATAACAGCTGTGTATACACTGTAAATAATGGCTGTGAAATCTACAGTTA